>NC_081422.1:1243040-1526159 GCF_949786415.1 Peromyscus eremicus
CTTTCTCCTTTAAGTTGCTTCTTGACTGGTCACAGTAATGACAAAAGAAATTAATAGATCATGTCCCATACTCACTTTTCTGTGTAAGATGTTGGTGTATCCCTTTAAAATATGTTACAATCTGTGTGTTTTCACATTTAAATAAATGTGTCACATATTTATCTACTTAAATTATCTAGAGATATGTGGTTTTTCTCTTATTAAAAATAAATCTGGTGTTGAAATTTTTTGAGTTCCACTGAAATTGCTAATTACTTATTTATACTTATTAAAGAAAGAGTTAAGTGACAAGGAATACACTTTCTAATTTCAGTTTCCTTCCTCTCTTCAAATATTAGTGAGGGAACCCCGCTGTCATTTCCCTAATTTTTTAATGGTGCTTTTAGCATCCAGGTTTGAATTATTTCTACTACATTTGCTGTGCATAAACCAATAGATATGCAGTTATTTTTATATGTAATTTTAATTTTCATTCATACCAGTCTGGCTAAAAGATTTGAAGTTCTGCTTACATCTTCTTGAAAATTTTATGGATAGATTTATTTACGTAGCAGTAAAATTTCTATACCTTAGCTTCATCTTGAAAATTTGTAGGCAAGGGGATGTGATTCACTTAAAATTCTGTTTTGGCTGGCAGTATCTTTTGGACCCTAATTCTCTACAAGTCGTGTGTACCCTCCCTCCAAATTCATCTTTAAGGTCTAACCTCCCACAGTTTTTGAGATAAGTAATTAAGGTTAAGTGTAGTTATTTTATGAGTACCTGATCCAATAGAAGCTCTGCCATAGAAAAAGAAGATTCATAGGACTCACATGAGGACTCAATGAAAAGGTGTCTGACTCCACCCAGAGAGCCCCTATCGGCCCGAGACCATGCTAGTGTACTGACACGGTAGTTCTACTCACATCTGTAATAAATTGTTTAAGAACCTCAGTCCATGGTGTTTTGTTATTCAAGCCGGAACTGACTAAGACACTAAGTCTGGCGTTAGACTCATTGCTATATTATTTAATCCCATGGCAGACGTGATTATGAGTCATCTTCCCATTAGAAATTGCTTTTTAACAGTCTATTTTTGTTCTAGAGTGTTTAGGTATTAAATAAAGTAAATGAAACATTGGTTTTATTTTCTTGTGTTTACCGACTCCTGCAGAACTATGTGAAAGGCATCTCCTTTGTCTAGCACCTCAGTGCCTTACATTTCAGGCTTGAATTTGTGCCTCATTTCCTGTCTTTTCTGACATCCAGGATTTAAAATAATTTTTCATTCTAATTCAATTAAGCCACATGAGTTACACTAGAGGCTACTGAAATGCAAAATCACATGTTACTTATGCATCTTGATATTTTGATTTCTAGGTCAGGAACCACTTCAATAGACTGAGCTTCCTAAAATATTAGATAATTGCATTTAGTTATTTTTTTATGTCTGTTGGCATCATTAATTTTCCTCAAGAGGATATGTTTGATATTTTCTCACATCTACTTTGGGGACTTTATTCTCAGATTGTTAAATTGTTGTAGAGTTCAGACATAAATAAAAATGAATATGATAGTGAGTATGAGAAAAAGTGCATCCTTTATGTACCTTTAAAAACCTGTATCTCAGTGACTAAATATATGAAGAGGGTGGATGGTGCCACAATTGTTATAAATTGTGAAAAAAGTAATTTAAAAACTCTCTGTCAAAATTAATTCATATAAAAATGAAACATTTAAAATGACTTGACAGTTTATTTTATTTATTATCTCTTGGAGATACATTGACTTGGAATTTTACATGTTCCTGCCTCTGAACCCAAGTGCTATGATAATGACTGTGTATCAGGTACCTCTAAAATCAATTTTTAAACTGTTTGTTGGTAAATATCTCCAAAGAATTTATAAGAATTTATTAATTAATGACATATATCCACATATATGTACATCTATACAGACATAAACAAACACATATGCATACACATTATGTATTCTAAATATTTAGTGAACAAAAGGTACTTTTGAAGATATCAAAACTTGGCAAAGCCCTCAATATATTTTACACCCTGCATTGTGGAACATAAAATTTTGCTTTGCTCTGAAGATAATGGAGGTCCAGAGAGGATAAGCTAACAGACCTCAACCTTGTTTTGAAAAGTATATTGTTAAAAATAGTCTTACTTTGCAGCTGCCAACAAACAAATCTGGTTGCTTAGAAAGAATCTCAGGTTAAACCATGGTAGCTATGAGAGGCTTAGTTTTATGTTGGAGAAGTTGGATCTAATTTTAGTTACTTTGGGTGCTTTTATTTATGGACAGCTTAGATTGAACAAAGGTTGAGAAGCTGTATTGTGGGAAATGCTTTTCGAGCATCCTAGAAAATGTTTTATACAAATGATGACCCCCTCATATCAGCTGAGAACTAACAGTATATCTGAATATTGTAAAAACATTACCTATTTGTGACCATAATATTGTAAAGTTAATAGTTAATTAGAAGAATAGTTACATATTTCAAAGAACTCCGTTTGCTATTTAACACTTTCTCTTCTATCTTGGCTCCATGTCAATGGAAGAGATATACAGAGTTTTTTGTTTTTTGGTTTTTTTTTACAAAAATTGCAAATCTACTTTTTATTAGTATTTCCAAATTTCAAACTAGTTAGCAAAGTCCCAAATACCTGGATGTCTTTCTTTTAGAGAGCTAGATGCAGATACCACCAAGACAAAATGGCTATTGGTTTCAAATGAACAATGAGAAACAATTCATGGTTTTGTTTACAATGGGAGTTTGGTTTTGGTGAAGTCAAAATTATTTGGAGAAAAGTTATAGAAAACAATTCTTTTAGGGAGTTATTGCTTTATTATTTATTGGAGGTGAAACAGCCCATGTGTTATTAGCAGAGGACAACTTGTGGGAGTCAATTCTTGTAACCATGTTAGTTCTGGGGATCATATTCAGGTCATCAGGCTTGGTAGCAAGTACCTTTACCTGCCGAGCCCTCTCCCCAGCCATGTATTATAATTCTTTGGGTTTTTTTAAAATAAATGTATTTATTTATTTTTTTAACATCCCAAATGCAGTTTCTCTTCCCTTCTCTCATCTCAGTCCCTCTGGCACCACGCCCCAACTCCCAACCTCCTCTTCTTTCATTTCTGCTTAGGAAAGGGCAAGTCTCCCATCAGTATTAACAAAACGTGGCATATCAAGTGGCAGAAAGCACTTCCCTATGTATTAAGGTTGGGAAAGCTGACCTAGTATGAGGAGTAGTAGTCCAAAAGCAGGTAAAAGAGTTGGGGATAGCCACTGTTCCCTATTGGTAGAAGTATTAAGACAATTCCACATAGTTAAGAGGGAGGTTTATTTGGGGGTTTTACTTACAACAAGTAAAGGGATAGGTTACAGGATCCAGGAGAGGTGAAGTGCACTCCAGCGGTGTTCTCTGGTGAACTTTGCTCAGTCTACCATCCAACACCCAGGATCACCAGGAACAAAGAGAGCAGCATTTATGGATCCTGGGTCTTAAGGTCTCTTATCTCGACCCCTCCTTAGGGGCAGGCCATAGGTAGGTGTGACGGTCTGGAAGCCACAGTGGGGGTAGTACTTCCAGGTCAAAGCTGGAACAGCTACCCACTACAGTTCCCACTGTTAGGAGCCCCATAAGAGGACCAAGCTATACAACCGTAACATATATGTAGGGTGCCTAGGTCAGTGTGATACAGGTTCTCTGGTTATTGATTCAGTCTCTGTGAGCCCCTGTGAGCCCGAGTTACTTGATTCTCTGAGTTTTCTTGTGGTGTCTTTGACTTCTCTGACTCCTATAATCCTTTCTACTTCCCTTCTGCAGGATTCCCTGAACCCCCCCTATGGTTTGCTGTGGCTCTTCATCTGTTTCTATCAGTTGATGGGTAATTTCTCTCTGATGACAAATGGGCTGGGCACCAACCCGGTCATAGACTATATATCCCCTATTGCTAGCATAGGATATCTAGGTTCTGGCTATTACAAATAAAGCTGCTTTGTAGATTTCTGGGATATTTGCTTGTGCTAGGTTTTTATCTGACCCTGAAATGCTCCTCTTTCCAGTAGTCTCTTTAAATACTTTCCTCCTCTGTTTACACCTCAACCTGATTGCTCACGTTCCCTTCCCACCTTCCCTCAGTCCACTCAGAAAATATTTTGTATTTCCCCTTCCCAGGAGATCTGGGTGTCCCTCCACGAACCCTACTTGCTACCTAGTCTCTATGAGTCTGTGGATTATAGCATATTATCCTTTATTTTGTAGCTAATACTCACTTATGAATGAGTGCATATCATGTTTGTCTTTGTTGGTCTGGGTTACCTCACTCAGGATGATTTTTGTGTGTGTGTTCCAACAATTTCCCTTCAAATTTCCTGGTATCTTTGTTTTTAACAGCCAAGTAATACTCCATTGTGTAAATGTTCCATTCTTTGGTTGAGGGACATATTGGTTGTTACTAGGTTCTGGCTATTACAAATAAAGCTGCTTGAACATAGTAGAGCAAGTGTCCTTGGGTATGATTGAGCATCCTTTGGGTATATGCCCATGAGTTGATTCCCAGTTTTCTGAGAAACTGCCACACCATCTTCCAAAGTGGTTGTACAAGTTTACACTCCCACCAACAATGGAGGAGTGTTCTCCTTGCCCCATATCATTTCAGCAAGCTGTCACTTATGGTTTTGATCTTAGCCATTCAGACAGGTATATGATGCAATCTCAGGCATTTGGATTTGCATCTCCCCGATGGCTAAGGATGTTGAACATCTCCTTAAGTGTTTCTTGGCCATTTGTGATTCTTCTTGAGAATTCTCTGTTTAGAGCTGTACTTCAATTTTTAATTGTATTATTTGGTTTGTTGGTATCCAATTTCTTGAGTTCTTTATATATTTTGGAAATCTGCCTTCTGTCCGATGTGGGGTTGGTAAAGATCCTTTCCCATTCTGTAGGCTGCTGTTTTGTTTTATTGATGGTGTCCTTTGCCTTACAGAAACTTCAGTTTCATGAGGTCCCATTTACAAATTGTCAGTCTTAGTGCCTGTGGTATATGGTGTCTGTTCAGGAAGTTGTTTCCTGTGCCAATTTGTTCCAGATTATTTCCTACTTTCTTTTATGCCAAGTACAGTGTAGCTGGATTTATGTTGAGGTCTTTGATCCACTTGGAATTGAGTTTTGTGCAAGATGATAGATATAGATCTATTTCCATTCTTCTACATGCTGACATCCAGTTAGACTAGTATCATTTATTGACAGTCCTCTTTTTTCCATTGTATAATTTTGGCTTCTTTGTCAAAAATCAGATATCCATGTGTAGGTTTAGGTCTGGGTCTTCAATTCCATTGATTCACCTGTCTGTTTTTATGCCAATACTATGCAGTTTTTATTACTGTAATAGAGCTTGATATCAAGGATGGTGATGCCTCTGCAAATTCCTTTATTGTACAGGATTGTTTTACTTATCCTGGATTTTTTGTTTTTCCATATGCACTTGAGTATTGATCTTTCAAGGTCTTTTTAAAGAATTGTGTTCTGCTTTTAATGGGGATTATATTAAATCTGTATGTTGCTTTTGGCAAGATGGTCAGTTTACTATGTTAATCCTACAGATTATCATCTGTGAATAATGATACTTTGACTACTTCCTTTCCAACTTGTATCCCCTTGGTTTCCTTTAGTTGTCTTATTGCTCCAGCTAGAACTTCAAGTGATATAGGTATGGAGAGCAAGGACAACATTGTCTTCCCGATTTTATTGGAATTGCTTTGAGTTTCTCTCCATTTAATTTGATGTTGTCAATTGGCTTGTCTGTTGCTTTTATTATGTGCAGTTATGTCCCTTGTATCCCTTATCTCTCTAAGACCTTTATCATGAAGCAGTAGTGGATTTTGTTGAAGGCTTTTTCAGCATCTAATGAGATGATCATGTGGGTTTTTTTCTTTCTGTTTGTTTATATGGAGATTACAATGACAGATTTTCATGTGTTGAACCATTTCTGCATCTCTAGGATGAAGCCTACTTGATCATGGTGGATCTTTTTGATGTGTTCTTTGATTTAGTTTGCCTGTATTTTATTGAGTATTTTTGCATCAATATTCATGAGTGAATTAGTCTATACTTCTCTTACCTTGTTGAGTCTTTATGTGGTTTGGGTATCAGGGTACTATGGCCTTATAGAAAGAATTTGGCAATGTTCTTTCTGTTTCTACTTTGTGGATAATTTGAAGAGTATTTGTATTAGCTCTTCTTAGAAAGTCTGGTAGCATTCTGTGTTAAAACCATCTGGCCCTGGGATTATTTTGGGTGGGAGATTTTAATCTAGGGGCTATCAGTCTATACAAATTGTTTATGTGATCTTGATTTAACTTAGGTAAGTGATATCTATCAAGACATATGTTCATTTCTTTTAGATTTTCCAATTTTGTAAAATACAGGTGTTAGAAGTATGGACTAATGATTCTCTATTTTCTTGTAGTCTGTTATTATGACCCCCTTTTCATTTCTGATTTTGTTGATTTGGATATTCTAGCTCTGCCTTTTAGTTAGTTTGGATAAGGGCTTATGTATTTTATTAATTTTCTTGAAGAACTAACTCTTTGTTTCACTGATTTTTTCTATTGTTTTCTTTGTTCCTATTTTATTCTTTTCAGCCCTCTGATTATTTCCTGCCATTTTTGTGTGTCTGCTTCTTTTTCTGCTAGAACTTTCAGATGTTCTGTTAAGTTTCTAGTATGAGATCTCTCCAAATTATTCACAAAGGCACTTAATGCTATGAACTTTCCTCTTAGCACCACTTTCATTGTGTCTCATAAGTTTGGTTATGCTGTGCATTCATTTTCATTGAATTCTAGGAAGTTTTTAACATCTTCACTGCTTCCTTGGCCCAGTAGTAACTCAGTAGAGAGTTGTTCAGTTTCTATCAATTTGTAGACTTTCTGTTGTTTCTGTTGTTGAAATCCAGCTTTAACCCATAGTTATCAGAATAAGATACAGGGAGTTATTTAGTTTTTCACATCTGTTGAGACTTGCTTTGTGGCTGAGTATATGGTCAATTTTGGAGAAGGTTCCATTTGGTGCTGAGAAGAAGGTATATTCTTTTGTGTTTTGGTGAAATAGTCTGTAGATATCTGTTGGGTCCATTTAAATCATAACATCTGTTAGTTCTGTTGATGATCTGCCCATTGGTGAGATTGTGGTGTTAAAGTCTCCCACTATTATTGTGTAGTGTTCTATGTCTGACTCAAGCTTTACTAATGTTTCTTTACAAGTGTGGGTGCCTTTACATTTGGGGCATAGATATTCATAATTGAGACATCATCTTCATGCATTTTTCCTTTGATGAGTATGAAATGCCCTTCTCCACATCATTTGATTAATTTTTTGATTGAAAGTCTATTTTGATAGATATTAGGATAGCTATACCAGCTTGCTTCTTAATTCCATTTGATTGAAAAATCTTTTTCCAACCCTTTACTCTGAGGTAACGTCTATCTTTGCTGTTGAGGTGTGTTTCATGTATGCAGCAGAAGGATGGATTCTGTTTTCATATCCAGTCTGTTAGCCTGTGTCTTTTTATTGGTGAATTGAGTTCATTGATATTGAGGGATATTAATGACCAATGATTGCTAATTCCTGTCATTTTGATGTTGATGGTGGTTGTGTGTGTGTGTGTGTGTGTGTGTGTGTGTGTGTGTGTGTGTGTGTGTGTTTGTGTGTGCATGTCTATGTGTTTCCCTCCTTTGGGTTTTTCTGGTGTTAGATTATCTATTGCCTGTATTTCTATGGGTGTAGTTGACTTTCAAAGGTTGGAGTTTTCCTTCTAGTACCTCCTGTAGGGATGGGTTTGTGGATAGATACTGTTTAAATTTGACATTTTCATGAAATGTCTTATTTTCTCAATTTATGGTGATTTACAGTTTTGCTGAATATAGTACTCTGGGCTGGCATCCATGATATCTTAGTCTTGCTGATCAGAGGAGATGGACAGTTCAGGTGACATATCCCTGTTTCTAGGAGTCTTAGCTGAGGTCATCTTTGTAGATTCCTGGGAGTTTTCCCTACACTAGTTTTCTATCTCATCCTGAAATGCACCCCCTTTCCAGTAATCACTTTCAGTGCTTTCCCCTTCCATTCCCCCTACCTGATCCATCATATTCCCATCCCTAGCTACCCTCAGTCCACCTACAAGATCCCTTCTATTTTTGCCTTCCCAGAGAGATTCAAGTGTTCCCCGTAGAGACCTCCTGCTTACCTAGCCTCTCTGGGTCTGTTTATTGTAGCATGGTTATCTTTTACTTTGCAGCTAATATCAACTTATAAGTAGATACATACCATGCTTTTCTTTTGAGGACTGATTTGTCTCACTCAGAATGATCTTTTTTAGTTCCATCCATTTGCTGACAAATTTTATGATGTCATTGTATTTGATAGCTGAGTAATACTCCATTTGTGTAAATCTTCCACATTTTCTAGCTTGTTTCCAGTTTCTGGCAATTACAAATAAAGTTGCTACAAACAGTTCTGCAAGTGTCCTTGTGGTTTATAATTGAGCATCCTTTGGGTATATGCCCAAGAGTGATATAAGCTGGGTCTTGAGGTAGATCAATTCCCATTTTTTTTTGAGAAACCTGCCATATATATTTTCAAAGTAGTTATACAAATTAGCACTCACACCAGAAATGGAGAAGTACTTCCACTGCTCCATATCCTTACCAGCATTATCTGTCAATTGTGTTTTTGATCTTAGCCATTCTGACAGTGTAAGATAGAATCTCAGAGCTGTTTTTGATTTGTACTTCCCTGATGGCTTAAGATATTGAACATTTCTTTAAGTATTTCTCAGCTATTTGAGATTCTCCTGTTGAGAATTCTTTATTTATATCTATACCCCATGTTTTAAATTGGGTAGTTTGGTCTTTTGATATATAGTTTCTTGAGTACTTTACATATTTTGGAAATTAGCCCTCTGTCAGATGTGCGGTTGGTGAAGATTTTTTCCCATTCTGTAGACTGCCATTTTGTCCTATTTACAGTGTCCTTTCCCTTACAGAAGCATTACAGTTTAATCCACTTACTAATTGTTGATTTTAGTGTGTGTGCTACTGGTGTTTTGTTCAGGAAATTTTCTCTTTCATGTCTGTTTCTCCACTATCACTTCTATCAGGTTCAATGTATCTGGATTTATGTTGAGGTCTCTGATTGACTTGGATTTGAGTTTTGTGATAGATATGGATCTATGTGCATTCTTTTACATGCTGACATCCAGTTAGACCAGCACCATTTGTTGAAGATGCTTTCTTTTTTTTCCATTTCATAATCTTGACTTCTTTTTCAAGAATCTGGTGTTCATCATAGGTGTGTGGATTTATGCCTGGGTCTTCAATTTCTAATGATCTACTTTTCTGTTTTTACATAAAAGCCCTGGGTTTTTTATTACTATAGCTCTATAGTCAGAGCTTGAAGTCAGAAATGGCAATACCTCCGGAAGTTCTTTTATTGGACATGATTGTTTTTAGCTATGCTTAGTTGTTTCTCTATATGATATTAAGTAATGTTCTTTCAAGTTCTGTAAAGAATTGTGTTTTGATTTTAATGAGGATTTCACTGAATTGGTAGATTGCTTTGGTTTTATGGCCATATTTACAATGGTAATGCTACTGATTCATGAAGCTGTGGGATCTTTCCATCCTTTGGTATCTTTTTCAATTTCTTTCTTCAAAGATTTGAAGTTTTTATAATACAAGTCTTCCACTTGCTTAGTAAAGATTACTCCAAGATGTTTTATATTGTTTGTTGGTCTTGTGAAAGGTGTTGTCTTCCTAATTTCTTTCTCAATCCACTTGTCATTTGGATATAGGAGAGCTACTGATTTTTTTTAGTTGATCTGGTGTCTAGCCACTTTGCTGAATGTGTTTATCAGCTGTAGGAGTTCCTGATAGAATTTTTGGTTCATGCTTTTAATCCCAGCACTCGGGAGGTGGAGGCAGAGGCAGGCAGATCTCTGAGTTTGAGGCCAGCCTGGTCTACAAAGCGAGTTCCAGGAAAGGTGCAAATCTACACAGAGAAACCCTGTCTCGAAAAAACAATATATATATATATAATCTGCAAACAGTGATACTTCTACTTGTTAGGAAACAATTCCTTAGAGTAGGAAACAGATCTGTTGGACAATTGAAATTCTGTGGAGTTGTGCATGGTCATTGCTTTTTTGTCACAATATAAGTCATAATGGAAGACATAATACTGAAATGTAATAAAAGAAATTTTGTATCATTGTTGTTCCAGAGATAGTCAGTAAGGTCAAGATTAGATTGAATCAAGATAGAGATGCTACACAATTAAACTAAGAAAACTGAACATGGCCAGAAAGAGTCAGAGCAGGAGAATGAAATTTACTGGCTGTGAATTTCTTTTTTAGAAAGAAGCAATACATTTTTTTATATCTTCCTAAAAGATGTAACAGTGGTTTAATATTTATTTAGCACCTTCTTGTTCTTATTACTTTAGTCACATCTAGTTAATATTTTATGAATTTATTTTTTCTCCTTTCAAAATTTAGAGCATCAAGAATAAAAGCAGAGCTCCAAGGCAGAATAAAACAATGTATACATGCTTGAAGTTGGGTGTAGCTAAAGTTTTCCTGCCTGGCCCACAGTCAGGGCAAATCTCTCTCACCTGCCAGTCCCACAGCCTCAGACCCAACCAAGTAAACACAGAGACTTATATTGGTTACAAACTGTATGGCCGTGGCAGGCTTCTTGCTAACTGTTCTTATAGCTTAAATTAATCCATTTCCATAAATCTATACCTTGCCACATGGGTCGTGGCTTACCAGGATTTTCACATGCGGCTTGTCATCGTGGCGGCTGGCAGTGTCTCTCTGACTCAGACTTCCACTTCCCAGCTTTATTCTCCTCCTTGCCCCGCCTATACTTCCTGCCTAGCCAACGGCCAATCAGTGTTTTATTTATCGACTAATTAGCAACACAATTGCCATATAGAACATCCCACAGCACTTCCCTTTTTTTTTTCAAAAAGGAAGGTTTTAACCTTAAAGTAAAATTACATATAATTTGGGAATTTGGGCGTAGTTTCTCTTACTACTTCCTGCTGGAGGGGGGCGCTGTATCTTATGGGGACACAAAGAAAATTTTAGGAGTATGGAATAGTCCATGAGGCTGTATCGTCTTAGCCAGTTGCCTTGAAACCATTCCGGATGTTGGATCATCTGGGCCATGATGTCATCGGAGACCTTTCAGGGGGTCTTGGCTGGTCAAACCTGATGTATCTTAATCTGGAACAAATCCATAGCCTCTGGCTTTCTGTGGGAACAAAAGCAGAGTCTCCTTTCCAAAGCAACATATCCTTATATTCAAATTTTGAAGTCAAGGTACCTTTAAAATATACATACTGGTTTAACTCAGCTTCCTTTACAATCAAATATCTCTCTGCAGTTAAGAATCCCAAAGACAACACAATTGAGATTTTCTGTGTAATATTCATCTCTACGTGGCTTATTTTTTATACTACCTTTACTGTCTCTTTAAAGACTTTATTTTAAAAAACTATTTATTTCTTTATATAACTGTATATATTCCTTTTTCTCTCTTTTTCAAGCCTAAGTACATTTTTACACACATTGTAAACTATTACATCTGAATCTGTCTTATTGTGAATCTGTTGCTTTAAACTGCAGCAGCTGTGGCTGCTGGTTCTGCCCACCTCAGCTTCCCAACATGGCTGTGGTACTTTACCACCGGCTCTGGGAACTATCGTGGGTATATGCTTTTATCTAAGCAGCGTGTAGCCCAGAAACATCTTTTTTTGTTTTGTACTAGCAAAGGCTAAATCCACCACACAGTTTAATGTGCCACTTGTAGAGGCCTCATCCCCGCCATACTGCAGGTCGAGCATGCACGCCAGGAACCCGCCATAGTAGCTCAAACACGCAGGCTGCTGCTAGCTTGAAAGAGACAACTAGGAGCTGTTTTTAGCTCCGTTTTAGAATCTTTTCTCAGGTTTTAGGTGGAAACTCTTGCCACCACGTTGGACGCCATTTGTAGCTTGAGTTTTCCTGCCTGGCCCACAGTCAGGGCAAATCTCTCTCACCTGCCAGTCCCACAGCCTCAGACCCAACCAAGTAAACACAGAGACTTATATTGGTTACAAACTTCATGGCCATGGCAGGCTTCTTGCTAACTGTTCTTACAGCTTAAATTAATCCATTTCCATAAATCTATACCTTGCCACATGGGTCGTGGCTTACCAGGATTTTCACATGCGGCTTGTCATCGTGGCGGCTGGCAGTGTCTCTCTGACTCAGCCTTCCACTTCCCAGCTTTATTCTCCTCCTTGCCCCGCCTATACTTCCTGCCTAGCCAACGGCCAATCAGTGTTTTATTTATCGACTAATTAGCAACACATTTGCCATATAGAACATCCCACAGCAGTTGGGTTAATATTCTTATGTCTGATTATTCCTAGCAGACCACAGGTTCATCACCAAGAGACATATAAATGCTCTTTGGATAATTCAGTGAGTCTGATGCTGTTAGATTTCTGGTGGCCTTTGAGAATGCCAACATATTTTTCTACATGCGTTGGTGTCATCAGTGATAGGATGAAAATACAGGTAGTATTTTGGTAATGGTTGTGATAAAATTCAGGCTTTATGGAGTCCATGAGAGAATCTGAGAAGCTTATGCAGGCTTGACAACCATAAGAAAAGGTGATGTGTCTTTACTTAAGTCAGTTTTCTGTTTGATCTTGCAATACTACTCTCTTACTAGAAAAATCCCTGAATTCTATAACACTGGAAAGAATTATTTTCTTTAATTCTTAAATGTATACTTTTCTACTCCAAGTAGACAAGATATACTAGCTTTCTGGAAAAAAAATATGACTTTTTAAAATTAAAGTTATAGCATTTTTATGTAGTATTTTTAAAACTATTTTCTTACAGTTTCTGAAAAACATAGTCATATTTATCTATTGAGGACTATTATAGACACAGGAAAACTAGAGCTATAGAAAATATTCCCAAGAACTAATAAAAGATGAGATTTAGCATTAGAAATACCTAGAAATCTTTCTGCACTACAATATCATGTGTTTATTCAGGTATTCATATTCTATCATTAATTTCTCTATTATGTTGTGCTATGCATCCACAGCTCATGGAATAATCATGTTTGATTTGCTTAAAATATTTACCATTTTCTGCCAAGCAGTGGTAGTGCACACTTTTAATCCCAGCACTCAGGAAGCAGAGGCAGACGGATCTCTGTGAGTTCGAGGCCAGCCTGGACTACAGAGTGAGTTCCAGGAAAGGCTCAAAGCTACACAGAGAAACCCTGTCTCAAAAAAAAAAAAACCAAGAAAAAATATTTACCATTTTCTGTATGTCATGATTGATAATATATATCATATGCTCTAGATATATTTATGGATCTTCAAGAACACCTTGCATTATTACTATGCAAAAATTCAATACATGGTTACTATTTTAGCTGTAAAGGGTACAAGGCAACCAAGAGAATTTCTTATAAATAATCCTTTGTAGTTTATATTGAAGGAAATTGTTACAAGTACTCTAACTTTTGTTGAAGAAAATGCTATCACCATATTCTAGACTAGTCAGCTGGTTGCTGGAAATTTTTTTCTGTAATCATTGATGGGACATTACATACACAAAGCCTAGGTTATTTAGTTACTTAAGAATTAATTTATAATACATGAAGTTCACCCACACTTGTTCTATTTGTCTTACCATGGTAACTGCATGCATTAGGCTTCTTCTAAATATTCCACATGCCAGGCATTTCTATTTTTATATTTAACATTATATTTTTCTAGATTATGTTAATTTTTCTTGAATCTTTATGGAAATGCAGGCATATTAATCTTATTTTATAATATGTAGTTTGTAGATGGCAGCTTTTCATTATATGGATTGATCATCCCTCAGTTAAATGTATTATATTTCTAAAGTAGCACTACTTCCTCTCTTCTTGCAAAATATTCTCATTTCAGAAATCCTATGACAAAGTATTTTTCATGTCCATATGTCATATTTTATTTTAGTTTTTATTGCTGTGTAATGTACATAAATTGTTCAAATATTAAGTAAATAATAATACATCTTAAACATGTTTCATTTTTCAAGATCATTTAGGTACACAGCAAGTATTAGTGAAAGGTACAATAGTTTCCCATAAACCTTGTCTTCAGGTACTTGGCCTCTCCCATTATTAACATCCTTTATATTTATCACAACCGAGGGCTCTACCTCTACAGATATTCACCCAAAGTTCATACGCCTACTGCAGCTTATTCTTTATATTATTTATTATGCGAATTTGAACTAGAACTAGGCCAGGGACCAGCCTCTGCAGTTTCCGGGGTCCAAAGGATGGGACCTGGAAGGTGTAGCACCGACTCAGAGACAGTGCTCATGCAAGCTGACAGGTCACTTTGGGCTTCTGCAGTTGCTAAGTAGCTTCTGCTTTTGTCTTGGTAACCTCAGTCTTATATTATCATAAGCAAGGGGAAACAGAAAGAAAGGGGAAAATCACCCAATCCAGAGTATTCTCATGATTCCAAAGGTTATTCTTAGAAAATCACCAATATATTCTTCATAATCTTTAACTAAACACAGGAACTATCCCAAACTTAACGACAAAGCAAGCATAGTCTATTTTTTATTATTAATGATTATACCATCTTCTGAGCCCTTGAACCAGAGGCTAGCAGCATGAAATTTCACAAAAAAAGGTAAAAATAAGAACAGTGGTTAATATGCCAGACAGTCATTTTCATCTCATACAGCCTGCTCCAATCTCAAGACCTTTGCAGCCACCTAAGTTCCTCTTCAGCCCTCTGCAAACACCAAGCCCCATGACTGGTGGGCCACAATGACTTCAAACAAGAAATCTGCCCCTGCAGGTCAGTGACTTTTGTCCTTCTTATCCTAACAGTCAAAGGAAGAGCTGATCCAATTTTCAGAGCTCACCTTTCCTGGCAGTTCTTTTCAATCTACAAACCCAATAAAACTTGCAGCAGTCACTTCAGCCATTGCCACATTGTCTCCACACTCCTTCAGGAGGAATCAAAATATCAGGATTAAAGTTGACATCTCCCTTTCTTGGTGGAGGCTACCATTTTTCTCCTATTCTAGGTTCCCACACTACTCATTTGTCATCCCATCTATATGTTACTCCATCCACAGTCTTCAGCCAATACCCCTTAGGGTCTCAAGTTTTACACAATGCCCTTGGAATATCCTCAGAAACTGAGTTATATCATGGCCAATTTGAGTCCACTGTGCTGATGATACATATCATACCACATGCCATAGTTGACCACACATTTGGTACAGTTTATCCAAGCCTGAAAGCTTCTCCAGGCTGCAGATTCTTTCCCATGACCTGCATAACTGCCTTAACTCCAGCCTGGATGATCATCTCTGTATAATTTCCCACGAAATTTATTTCACTCCTTTCCTGTATCACAGAAATCACTGTTGATCTAGGAACACAGAACATGAAGACCAGTTGCAAAAAAAACAAACAAACAAAAAAAAAAAACGACTAGCATTACAAGAAATAATTATATGGAAAAGAACATGACATGTGCACATCATAAAGTATGACCTTGGGACACATAGACATTTCTGCCTTGGCCCTCTAGAGGCATGCTAAGCAGAAGATCTGGAGGGGAACGTATGGAGGGTTGATGGTCCACAATCTCAGGTTCCTCATCTCCAATCTCAGGCATATTATATGCCATCCCCGGCAGAACTATAAGCCCCCCAAAACCCATTCTACCTTTTGTCAGTTTTATTATTATTATTATAGAAATGGAAAAGAAACTAAGACACCATATAATACAATTTTAAAGTTTCTCTTTATATTTTGTTGGCTTGGTGGTTTATTTGTTTTTAGTGTTGGTAATATTCCACTGTGTAGGTTTATGACTGTTCACCACACATCCATGGAAGGATGTTTTGGTTGTTTCTAAGATTTGGCAGTTTTCAATAAAGCTATTATAAACACCCATGTGGCAGCACAGCCCAAAAAGTGGAATTGAGTGAGAATTCTTAGTGCTTGTGAGAAAACTCCAAGAAAACAAGACAATAGTCTTGTGACCTCAGTTTTTTTTCAAAAACATAATTGTTGAAATGTGCTTTTGTGACCCTCTAAGGTATATCGAACAGGAGTGAGTCTGCTTCAGAATTTTCAGTTCAACTGGCTATTGTTATTTGTTGCCTTTTATGTGTAAACATGTTTTTTTCTTTTTTTTTTTTGACGGTGGTAGTGGGTATTTTTTTTTGTAATGTGTAGCTTGCCCTTGTGATTGTATGCTTTACTCATTTGACTCTTCTTGATTCTCAGAGTATAAATAATCTGATGCTCTGAATAAAATTGGCTGTTGCATGAGACTTTAGTCCACCTCATTTATTGGCTTCATTTTCACAAGTACTACCACTACTAGAGTAGTAAATAGCCCTCTGTATGTTTTTAATCCATATATATTGTTTCTAACACATTTGCTTAAATTTCAAGAAACATAGTTTCTGAGGCATATGGCAAGAATTGCTTAGCTTTGTATGGAACCACCAAAGTGTCTTCCTAATGCCTGGTAGTTCTTGTTTTCAGAAGCAGTGAACAAGCATCCTCACTGCTCCAAATTCCTTTCAATACTTGATGTTGTTGGTGTTGTGAATATTGGGTATTCTATTGTTGTTTTAACTTGCTTTTCCATCATGGTTTATTATATGTAATCTTTATTTATATTTCATAGTCTCTGTACATCTTTTGACCTATTTTAAAAGTAGTCTGAATGCCTTCCCATAGATGAGTTTTAAGAGTTCTTTGTATAATTTCAGTTCTCTTTTGCAATTTACAAATATTTTTTCCATCTGTGTCTCATCTTTTGATTCTCTTAATAGTTTTTATGGCATTTAAGTTTTAAAAAGATTAATGAACTCTAATTTGTCTTTATTTCTTTTATGGGTCATAAGTGTAGTATTCCTTCTGCTTCTATATTCTGTGATTGATTGTAGAAAATTAATGAAGTTTCTTCCTTTAATGTTTGGTAAAATTTGCCAATGAGCCCATAGAAGCTTGCTCTTTCTGCTAAGAAAGAGTAATATTTTTTTATTCATTTTCATTAACATATCTATATGGCAAATTTATATTAACATTTTTTGTTGTTATTGTCTCTGGTGTGAATTTTGGCTTATCTTGAGTTGATCCATTTTTATCTAGTTTATCAAATTTATGGGTATAGATTTTCTCATAAGATTACTCTATTGTCTTTTATATCACTGGGATTAAAAATGATATTGTTTTAAAAATTAACATGCAAATTAATCTATGTTCTTTCTCTTGTCCTAGCTAGAAACTTATCAAGGTTATTCACCTTTTGTAAGAACAAATATCTAGTTTACTTATTTTTGTCACTATAAATTTCCTGTTTCAATTTGAACTAATTTGTAATGTGATTTTGATACTTTTTTAAAATTTTCTTTGGATTCCCTTTGCTCTTCTTTTTCAAGTTGCTTAGTATAGAAGCTTCTGTGATGGACTTTAGAATCTTATTTCATCATATATGTGTGTGTGTGTCCCTCTGTCCCTTCTAATACTGTTAATCACCCTTTTAGATAGGTTGTATTTTATTATTATTATTATTATTATTATTATTACTATTATTATATTTTAAATTAAAACATAATTGCATCACTTTCCCCCAAGCATCTCCCAGGTACCTGCCATCCAAATTCTCTTGAACTTGTATTTTAATTTTAGTATTATTTATAAACTTTCTTTCAAGTTACTCCTAAGATACATGTTACTTAAAATGTGTTATCCTTAAAATACCTTAGAATTTTTTGAGCTGTGATTCTTGTGTTGGTTTACAGATAATTTCATTGTAGTCTGAGAACGAACATTACAAACCTCTTTTAGATTTGTTAAGGTGTGTCATAAGGCTCAAAATGTGGTCCATCCTGGTGAATGTTGTGAGATTGAAGATTTATATTATCCTTCTGTTGGAATCAATAGCCTATATATGTTCAGTAAACCCAGTTGACTGATGATATCATTGAGTTCAGTTCTGTGTGTACCAAATTTACGCTCTGCATCCTTACTCCTTAGAGAAGAGTTTTGAAGTCTCTGTCAATTAATAGACTTATCTGAACTTAGTTACAGTTTTATCTATTTTTGCCTCACCCCTTTTGATGTTGTTAGATTTATATACTTTAAGGTTTTTGTCTCCTTGAAGAATTAGGCCTTTTGCCATTATGAGAGTCCTGCAGTGTTTCTGGTAAATTCCCTTGCTATATTATTTTCTCATTGGGTATTCGATTCTCTGCAGGAAGTATTCAAACTCTCAATCAGTAAAGCTCTGTGGGAACAAAGGTCGGGCTCTGCTTACTTCACTTCTCCTAATGGCAGATCTGGTTAGGAAGAACAGAATGTTGTGGTAAATTTTAGTCAGTCTCCTCTCTTCTCTCCACTGCTGGAATCACCAAGTGATTTTTTTTTTCAGTATCAATTGCAAGAACATGCTAGAGCCTGAAGCTTAGAGACAATTCTCTTTTGAGTTTAAGCAAGGCTGTTGGTATTTCATTTTGTTTAGATTTTCATGTAATTAGCAAGGAATGGTATCATTCAAACTCCTCACACCCTGGACGAGAAACAGAAAGTACATCTAGTATATTTATCATTTGTGTACTTGTGTGTACATGTGTGCATGTGTGTTTTCATGTAGTAAGCAGGTGCATGTGACCATACATGCATGTCCAGGTCCTTAATGGTATGTCTTCCTTGAGCCCCCTTCACCTTATATACTGAGGCAGAGACTCTCAGTGAATCAACAGCTCACACTTTTGCGTACTTTGTGGCCAACTTACCAGGAGGATCCATTCTCTGCTTTCAGGAGTCTTGGATTACAGGTGGGCAAACATGTCCACTCAGTTTTTACATGAGTTCTGGGCATTTGCATGAAATTATCTTTCCAGCCCCTCAACCATATATCTTTAAAATTTGTGTCTCATATTGTGATCTATAATTTTGCGTTTGAAGAGAAGTATTAATTATATTTGGCCTGGGGATATTTTTGTTTTTTGTTTGTTTGTTTGTTTTTGTTCTTGTTGTTTTGGTTTTTCAAGACAGGGTTTCTCTGTGTAGCTTTGTGCCTTTCCTGGATCTCGATCTGTAGACCAGGATGGCCTCGAACTCACAGAGATCCACCTGCCTCTGCCTCCAGAGTGCTGGGTTTAAATTCGTGCACCACCACTGCCCTGGTGGCCTGGGGATATTAAGCAGCATAAATAATAAGTAAATTGACTGGTTTATTTTTTTCCTTCAAATATGAAGCAGGTTTAACGATTTATCAAACACCAGAAATTTTACATTCTGTGTGATTTTGTACATTTTGAATTTGGTCAAATGCTTGTAGCCAACAAACTTTTGATTCAGTGATTACAAATAAATACATGGTGTTTGTATTGTCAAGTTCTTCCCTTGTCTAACCGTAAATCTTGTTGCATGTGTCATATTAGTTCTCTGCAGCTATGGAGGTTTTCAGGGGAAGATCTTGTAAGATTATTTATCTGATTATGGTTTGTATACATAAAATGTCAAAAATTTGCAGATGCTTTAAAAACACCCCTTATATTCCGCCCCTCATTTTCTGGAAAGAAGAATCCAATGAGTGTATCATTCTTTGTGGGAACATTTTGTTGTTACTATTTTCTTACAAAGAAACGTATTTGCTTCTTACACTTCTAGTCTCTAAACCCAAATAGTAACACAGTGAAATAAATACAATTATTTTAATGAATTGTTTTCAGGAGTTGTTCATTTTCAGTGTTGGAAAAGGTTCTTAAGAATCATCTCATTTATAAAAATAATGATATCTGTCAATGTTTACTGAGTACTTTTTGTGAACATCCATAGTGTTCTATCACATAATCTTACTCCAATTTTCTACCATATTAAATATATTTGCTATGAGTTTTTGACCATTCTTTACAAGGTGTGACTATTATAGTCCTACCTCATCCCCTTGAATGTTACTTGTTTGAGGAAAGAAAAGAAGGAAAATTTGAACTATTGACTAAGAACAAGAAATTTAGTATGTAAAAATTTGTTTAACATCTTTATTAAAGGAGAAATGACCTCAAAGAAAGTTGTAAAGTCCTGCAGGTAGGATAATGGGACTAGATACCTTCTTGAAATTATCAGGATTGAATTGGAAAGGAACAGAGATTTTTAGGAGTAAGGCATTGAAAATCCTTAGTAGAGTAAAATCATAGCATTAAAACTAAAATTAGCAAAGTGCCAGAATTTCATTATACATGTAGCAACTCCCCAAATATGAAATGATTATAAAACTTCCATTAAAATCCATCTAGGATGGTTACTATGAGTATATTTCAGGTCTAGAATAAGAAAGTAAGAACATAAATGAGAAAGAGAATAGGGGGTGTCTTTACATTTGTCGATATTGTTAATGTCTTACTGTAGATGAGTGCCTGTGGATGGGTCCTGCAGAGGATGTAAGGAGTTGGTGGGAGAAGGAAGTGAGCCAGGCCATGGTGGTCGGGAGAATCTTGCAGCCTGACTGACTAGCAGCCAGAGTGTTTCTTTATTTATACAGAATTTAGTTAGCAGGGATACATTCATGATGTTCCAAAACATAGATCATATCAATTTTGTTTTTGGACACGTGTTTCACTTCCTTTTGCTCATCTTTTAGTCATCATTAATAAACTATGACAGAACAGAGTTTTCATTTCCAATCATTTCCCTCAAGTTTTGACATCATTAATAAACAGAGTTATCATTCTTACTCATAAACCCATAACCCAGTTTTTGAGAATCTAGAGGCCTGTGCTCAGGCTGGTTGTTTTGGTTGCTTCAAGGACACTAGACCAAAACAAAAATCTTCAACCACCTTGGGCATTTTGTCATGTCTCAAGCAATGTATTATTAAGTCTTAGTGATCAGAGTGCCCAGGAAAAATCCTAAGGCTAAAGCTGCAGTTATTACTTAAATTCTGGCATAATACAATCAATGTTCACATTTATATCTTTATAGAATTGGTCTATATGTCTAACCCTGGCATTCTGTTGTTCCTTGGTCATATGACATTATAGTGGCTCTGCATGAGCTAACTTCTAAGAGAGGGAGGTCCTGACACCTCATACTTTTATCATCTTTCCACTCCATACTTAACTTATCAATATGTCTCTATGTAGGGCAGTTGTATGCCACCTAATTGTCTGAGTGTACAATGGGAAGAGGCTTGTGATCTGAACTGTGGATGATTCCTCTAGCCTACTGAATCTTGTTGAACTTTTTAATTTTACTTTGTTTTGAATATCTTGTTCCAGTGTAATTACAGAGACAGATGTTTCAAGAATGTCTCATAGCCTCATGAAGAGACCTCTGGCTTCTTTATGTGTCACAACCTCCAAGGCATAAGGAACACCTTCAAGTAGATAAGGATATTTCCCTCAAAGTGGTGGGGGGATACTATGTTCAGGACTTTCCTAGATGAGCATAGAAGCAGCATTCCTGGGAGAAGGCATAAGTGATTCATAAGGAATTTTCCATTGATCCAATATCCACAAATTGTACAAATATTAAAAGTGCCCCAAGTATGTAACAGGTGGAGATGAAAACCAAAGGTGGCATGGCAGCCATCATGTGGCTCAGCTTTGCTGGATCTTTGTCAAGCAGCTGTGCTGGCTTTATGACTTCTGCCATTCCATTCAGATATGGCTGTGCCAGATGAGTCTACTGTGAGTGAACCATTTGGGATATGAACTAAATTTAATGCATCATTCATAAGAACACCAATTAATAACTGAAAAATTTGTAAAATACAAATACCTAGGAGAAAGTTACATAATTCTGGAAAAAATAGTAATATTTAAAATGTTCAATAATATATACCATATTCATAAATTTAAAGTACCTATTTCTCTTGACATTTATATTAGGGTTCTCTAGAGGAACAGGACTAACCACTGTGTTGGTAGAATGTAGTCTGTACCTTTGCGAAATACTGAAATGTACAATAATGCTTATCACATTCTGACTCCTGGATCTTACAGTTTCATCACCGAATGTTATCCTAAAGCAAATGAATAGAATGAATTCTATTATAGAATGAATCTATATATATGGATGCATGTATGTATGTATCATATATATACATATATGAAGGAAATTTATTAGAATGGCTTACAGACTATGATCAAGCTAGTCCAACAATAGTTATATACCAATGGAACATCCAATAATCCAGTAGTTGTCCAAGTGTTATTAACTGCTACAGAAGGAAGATTCTCTGATGACAGCTGAGCAAGCACTGATCTACATGTATCTGATGATGTGGTGATTAGAGTGGTGATTGTGACTGTATGGATGACCCCTCTTCACTTCTTCTGTAGACCTCTGAGTTCTCTGTGAAACTCAAATATAACCATTTCTTAAATTATTTTTCCTACATACTCTGGGAAGTTTAGATTCTAATGTCACTCTATAGGGAATGGTTCATGAGTTTTTCTAAAACATTATTATTATTATGTTTTTTTTTTTTACTTTTTAATTATGTGTATGTGTGTGAGTACATGTGAATGCTGATACCTGTGCAGGAGAGAAGAAAACATTGCATACCTTGGATCTAAAGTTATAGTAAGATGCCTGGTATGGGTGCTGGGAACTGAAATCAGGTCTTCTATAACAGCAATATGCTGCTCTAAATTGACAATCCATCTCTCCAGCACCCTGGTTCATGTATTTAATAACCTTGCATATTCTCACCATATCTATTTCTTGAAGAAGCATAACACCATTGGATATTATATTACCCAATTTTTACATAAATTTTTATGTATTTTAGTCAACCTTATTTACACAATTTATTTAGGGACACAAGTAACTGAAATATTCATAGCTCCTTAGGTTGAAAATACATAACCTTCTTTTGAAGAATATTAGACTTTGGATCAAGATGAGTCTTTAATCTTAGAGAAAACAATGAATTTTTACTACATCACAATGTAACATGTAAAAGGGAATGTGATGTTGTAACCCACTAGAGAACATTGGATTAGATTCTAGGTCTGGATAATAAAGTTTTTGGAAAAATGTTTTGTTCAAATATTTTTATGAATTGTTCACTAATTTTCTTTAGGATAATGTTCAGTGATGAAACTGTAAGTTCCAGGAGTCAGAATATGATAAACATTATTGTACATTTCAATATTTCGCAAAGGTACAGACTACATTCTACCAACATAGTGGTTAGTTCCATTCTCATCTGTTGGTATCATCAGTCTTTCTTATAGGAGCCTTTCCATTGTTGCATATCATTATGACTTTTAACTTATTTTTTTACTTCCTAAATGAAGGTGGTTCAAATGAAGTTTCCAAATAATGAGGGAGACAGAACCCCAACTGGCCATCTCTTATTACCAAATGAAGCTTCCAATACCAGGACTGGATTTCATGCAACTGAATTGTTGGCTGAAAGGGTTCTACAGAAATCCCTAAACAACCCAGGCTATTGCCAAGATAATAGATTGCTCTCCACAAACTGACAGCAAAGCCCTATTGCTGAAGACAACACCACTATGGTTTATTGAATATGGAGAGGTTGAGCTAGTGACTACATAGAACCTTCTCTCCTATGCTTTAGTTTTTTTGTCATGGGAAAGTACTCTGTAGGCTACCAGAAAAAAAAAAAAGAAATGTAAACACCAACCCAACCACAAAATCTTTTATCTACAATCTGTCCTGCATGAAGAATATGCTAGGACAAGGGAGGCATAAACCTTGTGAGAGTAACCAACTAATGTCCAATATGACTTCAGACCCACTCCTTGAAATGGAATCCATACTCAGCACTCCTTGGGTGACCAAGAACCAGAGACTAGATAGCTCAGAGACACAGGGAAAAACCAAATACTACTGGTTTAAAAACTCCTAATGTTGCTCTACTGTACTCATAGATCGATACCTTATTCAGCCATCATCAAAGATGCTTCCTCCTAAAGCAGATGGGAACAAACACAAAGATTCACAGCCAGCCGGTACACAGAGAGTGAGAGACACTGGAACACTCAACAATAAATGTTATGTCTTCATCAAATCACTCCCCACTGAGTTCAGGGAACTCTGCAGAAGTGGAGGCAGAAAGAGTATAAGAGCATAATGGATGGAGGACACCAAGAAAACAAGACCCTCTAAAATTTACAGTCTAAATTAATATGATCAAAGCTCATATGAACTCACAGAGACTGAGGCAGCATGCACAGGGTGGGCAGGGATCAGCACCAGTTGGGGATGTACAGCTGAAAGAAGTGGGTATATGCCCCCATCCCTAACAGAATAGCAATGTTCAGTTGATAACCACCAACTAAAGAAAATTTAGTTTCCTCTAAGTGAATCTCACTAGGGAAACAAACTACTCTTAAGGGTAAGCTGTATGCTGAGCAGGAGATAACCAAAAGGGAATGGAGGGAGAGAGTTCTGGGAAAGACTGCTGGAACTGGGTGGTACCTTGGGGATGATGTGGAAACCAAGTGCAATGGAAACTCCCTGGAATCTATCAGGATAACCCTAGTGATGATTCCTAATGAGGGACACTGATGCTGAACTAGCTATCTTCTGTAACCAGGCAAGGCTTCTAGTGGTGGGACCGGGACACCAACCCATCCACAAAAACCTTTGACCTATAGTTTTTCCTGCCTGAAATATGACCTGGGGTAATGGTGGCTCAGAAGTTGTGGGAATGGCCAACCAATGACTGATCGAGTTTAAGGCTCTCGCCATAAGAGCAAGCTCAAGGAAACTGACGCCTGACACTGCCTAGATGGCAAAAACAAAACAAAAAGACAGAGGCTGGATTGCTCAGAGATGTACGATAGAACCAGATACGACTGGGGAAAAAAGAGAAGGAAGAAAAGAAGGCAGAAAGGAAGGAGGGGGTGAGAAAGAGGAAGAAAGAAGGAGAAGAAGAAGGAAGAAAAGAAAGTTAAAAAAGTCAATGAAATGATCCCTAATGTTATTCTGCTATATTCATAGATTGGTGCCTAATTGTCATCAGAGAGACTTCATCCTACAATTGATGTGCACAGACAACATTAAGCAGAACTCAGGGAACCCTGCATAAGTGGGGGAGAAAATGCTGTAGGAATCAGAAGAGTTGAAGACACCACAAGAGAATAGCCAACAGAATCAGCAAAGCAGGACTCATAGGGAATCACAGAGACTGAAGTGTCAATCAAGGAGCATGTATGAGTCTGAGTTATGCCCTTTGCGTATATGCTATGGTAGTGTAGCTTGATTTTCTTGTGGGACACCTGAAAGTGGTAGTAGGGTTTATTTCTGACTCTTTTTCCTGCCCTTTTCCTCCTACTGTGTTGTCTTGTCCATCCTTGATATGATAATATGTGCCTACTCATATTGTAACTTGCTACGCCTGGGAGGCCTGCTCATTTCTAAAGGGAAACAGATGAGGCATAGTTCTGGGGGAGAGGGAGGTGGGAAGTGGAAGGGACTGGGAGGAAAGGAGGGAGAAGAAACTGTAGTGGGGGAAAGGGGAGGTTGTAGATGAATTTCTAAATGGTCTTATTAAATAAAATCATGAAGCCAGGTGAAAGCCTGGGAGAGATCAGGGAAATAGGGAAAGCCACAGCTAACCTTACCTCATCAACTCAGCAGCTTCCAAACGCTAGTTACTTCCTGTCTGCCTTCTGATTTGCTCTCTATATGCCGTGCTGTTCTGCCATCTGATTTGCTCTCTTCATTTAGCTACAACACTTCCTCTTCCTACACAGCTCTGTCACTTCCTGTCTGTTTGTACAGACCTCCAGACATTCATAGTTAACTAGTTCTGGAATTTAAGGCGTGTGCCACCACACCTGGCTCTGTTTCTAGTGTGGCCTTGAACACACAGAGATCCTGTCTGCCAAGTGATAGGATTAAGGTTGTGTGCTACCATTGCCTGACTTCTTTGTTTACTTAAAATGGCTTGGTATTTACTCTGATCTCCAGGCAAGCTTTATTTTTTAAAACACAAAAAAAATCACCACATTTCAGCACAAATAAAATATCACCATAGGAGGTAGTGAGTGGCAGGGAATGGGAGGAGGAGAGGGAGAGGAAACTGCAGCTGGGATGTAATATATGACAGAATAATAATAATAAAAAAAACTGGATGAGCATGCTATTAGAACAAAAATAAAGTTTCCTTAGAGTAAAAATAAAAGAAGGAATCTATTTTTAAAAAATGCAACCAAATTTCCACCATGTGTAATATAACTTTTTGTTTGTAGAAATAAAAACATAATTTTGTGAAGCATTAAATAAAAGCTACAGTTACTTTCTAAAATAAAATTAAATTCATTATGTTTTCTGGCTTGCCAAAAACAAAAACAAAAACTCAGCAACATCTTTGGAGATTTCTTGTCTCAATGTAATGTCAGGGCTCTTCTGTTTTTTTTTATTTAATTTTATTTTATATATATATATATATATATATATATATATATATATATCTTTTTAACCTATAGCTCTTTTGCCTATGTGTTATAGCTTCCAGTTTCCTCTTCTTACAGGATTCCTGAATGCATGTGCAGGTGGGTCTCTGATACTTGTGTCTTTTTTAGGCTCTTTTCCTTTTGCTTTTGCTTGTTTTGCCCAATTCCAATGTGTTAGTTTTTGTTTTATTTTATTATATTTTTATGTTATATTGTATTTTATTATTTTTTAACAAAAGGGTGTCAGCATAACAAGAGAAGGTGGAATTATTTGTGTGATGGCAACATTGTAATATTGTAACAGGTAGAAGAATGAGAATTAAAATGATGAGGAGGTCATTAACTTACAGAAGTTGGCTTACTGTTTATGTAGTCACAAATGCATCTCAGACCAGGGTAACATTTGGTGGAGGCTTGAGTTCAAGTGCAGTAAATGTTTTTGTTATAAATAACAATTTGGTAGATTGGGCCTCAAAGATATGGGGAAAAATACACAGTGGAAGGTTAATGGGCGTTGAAAATAAAGTGACTTTTTTAAATTAGTTGATAAAAATTGAGAGGAGAGGCAGCCTTGGGCAGATGAAGTTTATGATTTAGAGTTCCCCACACAATATAAACTGCATGGACAGGTCATGTATCACTTCAGCAAAGTGGGGGCTTTTTCACTTATATAAAATATGCCTTTTGCTATAAAGTTTTTAAGAAATGTATTCTTGTAATGTAAAGTGGTCTTTTACACTATAAATAAAAGTCACTATTAAGCAGCCTTAAAATGTGATTAGCTGGGCATACGCCTTTAATTCCAGCACTCAGGAGGCAGAGGCAGGTGGATCTCTGTGAGTTCGAGGCCAGCCTGGTCTACAAAGCGAGTTCCAGGAAAGGCACACAGCTACACAGAGAAACCCTGTCTCAAAACAAACAAACAAACAAAAAAAAAAAACAAAAAAAAATGTGATTAGCACATTGCCCAGTGCCAAAAGTCAGTAAGCTATGTCAGGCTTTGTTATGTGCTGTAGTTGTAGCACAGCTTCTGTTTCCAAGATGTTGTCCTAGTCAGGGTTTTATTGGTGTGATAAACATCATGACCAAAGGCAACTGGGTAGGAAAGAGTAACATTCATCCCTGAAGGACATCAGAGTGAGAACTCAAGTAGGGCAGGAACTGGGGGCAGGAACTGAAAAAGAAGCCATGGAGGCATGTGGCTTACTTCCTTACTCTCAGGGCTTGCTTAGCTGGCTTCCCTAAAGAGCTCAGGACAACCTGCCCAGGGTTGGCACAGCTCACAGTGGGCTGGGCACGTCCACATCCATAAAAAAACCCTACTGACTTGACTACAGGCCGTTCTTATAGAGGCGTTTTCCCAAGAGGTTCCTCTTAACAAATGAATCTGGCTTGTGTCAAACAGACAAAAACTAGATATGCGGAGATGCTTTTCATCATGTATAAAAAAACCACATGTAGAAGATGCCATTGGTCAATTATGGGAAGTGACTGAAATTTTAATAGAAAGGGAAGGTGAAGCAGCCGTTGTATAAATTAATTGTTCTTACATCTCAAGATTTTAAAGTAATATTAATAAATTCAGCCATTTTAACATGAATAAAATAAAGTCATAAGATTCATTTTCTTTTGCTCTAAAATGCTTCATGTTTTAGAAGTCCTATAATAAATGACTTGGAGCTGGATTCTTCCCAGCTACAGTAGTAAGCTGTAAAGTACTGGAGACTTGGGTGGCTTTGGGAACATCTGAAATGAGAAAACATTTTTATTTTCAGATGTTTAAGAGAATCTGCTACTCATCTGCTGATTTCTTTTCTGTCATTTAGCATCTTCCTCCCTGATTCATCCTTCTTTACATTTTCCTCTCTGTGATTTTCTGGGGATCACCTTAAACATGAAAGAGCTTACCTTGGAGGAAAAAAAGCAAAATCAACATACTAAAAATTACATACAATAATCTAGGTAACATGTGATGAGATTAAATAACTACTAATAAACATAAAGGACTAAAATGTAAACTATGTAAAAAGATAGTATGAGAACCAGTTTGTATTCAATGTTTATTATGCAAAGAATTGGTACACCACACTGAAAATTATCTTTAATTAATATACAGTTTTGGAATTTCTTAAATTGAGTATTGGACTGAACTATTGCCTTTATGCTATACTTTTGGGGCATGCTTTTCTTCCTAAAACAGGATCTCCTACTGTCTTTAGTTCTCATTGATCAAGGCCTAAATGATTTTTTGTTCTAAACCAGGCAATGGGCTAAAGTAGAAAAATATATTGAGATGTCTAATTGAGAAGGAAGTCACTTACTTTACCAATGGTCAAAGAGAATAATCTAGCACTAAAGAAAACAACGTTTTCAGCTAACTTTAGCGAACAAAGAATCAGTTGCCATCTCCTTGCTACCTGGTGTTCAGAAATGATGACTTAGTTGTTTATTAATTCATTACATTTATTGTGTTAGCAACACCTATTGACTATAAAGGGAAAATATACAGTCATCTAATGAAACCAGAAGACAAGGGAAATGAAAGCATTTGTACGGTTTTGATTATTTTTCCCCACACCTATTTTATGAAGAAACTTTATCAAGTAAGCTCTGAAGTTACTTATTCATAATTCCTGTACATAATTTGTAAAGACTAAGAAAGAATCAAATAATATTTCAGCACTACTAGCCAAAGATGAAAATACCTTCTTAAAATGTAGTCATAGACAATTGCTGTTATAATAACAGAAATGTGAGATGAATTATTCCTGATTTCAGACCCAGTTCCATAGTGTTTACTCAGTTTAATTCCTAATTAAACTAACTAATGAAAAATCATCTAGTTATGATGCCTATCACTTAACCAACTCATCTCTATCACTGACATAGCTTCCCTTTTCTTTGTTATCAGTACCCGGAGTTATGAACAAAAAACTATCCTTCTAGAAAGACTTTTTGGATTGGTGTGACACCAAATGAGAATAAAAGGAGTAAGATTTACTCATCACTAAGAGTGAATGAAATGATGGGCATGAGGTCCACTTGATGGTACAGGAATTAAGATGAGTCAGGCAAGTGTTTGGTAACTGGGAAGAAGCATGGAGCCGAGACTGGAGTCTTGCTTGTGAGTAGAGAAGAGACAGTGGGTGTTTTTTATGGATAAGAAAAATGCCATTTGGGTTTTGATGTATAAGATGCCTTTTCCCCTGCATAATACTCATCTAAAATGAGGCCAGCTAAAGGAGAAACAAGAGCAAATGAAATTAAGAAACTCTAACAGAAGGGTGCCTGGACACCCAGTTGAACAAGGAGAAGGTCAGGTTTCTAATAATCAGTCACTTGCTAAGCACTGTATAGAGCACAAAGAATTAAAGAAACTGAAAACCTACTGTTTATATCCTTTAGACTTAAGGGAACATATTTTAAATCTGACAATATACTTGATGGTTATAGTAGAGGTAGGTAGTGTCTGATGCTCACTAGGTTCTTAAATGTTGTCAAATTATAAATTTGTTCATGAAATCCAAGGAGAAAGTAAAGAAATCAACACAACCAGAGCCATAGGAAGATGAGTGTCAAGTGTTACGGCTAGCCAGAGGAATACCATTTGAGATGGAATTTGAGTGTTAGTGAGTTATTAAGAGGAGGGCCAGAGGTGGAGTTGAGGACATCTCAGCACAAATGAATGAAGTCTCTATGGAGGCAGAGAGACACCATAAACTGGAGTACAGGTTACACACCCCAAAGTAAAAGAGGCTCCCTTATGAAGGGCTTCTTCATATGAACTTAGTCCTAAAGGAAATGAAAACCACTGGAGACTTCGTGAACTGTTGTGTGATGTGTTTTGGAAGCCATTTTTGAAGAGTACGTTATTAATACTGTAGATTACATCAACAAGGGTAATATTCTAGTCCTCTTAGACAATTCCATGTTCAAAGTTCCTTCCTACTTTATAGTTAAATAATCTCAGTTTTGCAGTTGTAGGTCAAATTTAGTATATACAAAATAGGTTTTCATATATCTATACATACTTGTTTATATTTATGTTTGTCATTCTGAAGTGATAGATACCAAACAGTAGGCATATATATGTACATATGTGTAGAAGTGGAAGTTCACACATGCACACAGACACACACACACACACACACACACACACACACACACACACACACACACACAAAGAGAAACGGGGAGAGAGATGAGAGGGACAGAGAGACAATGTTCAGATAATATGAGATCTTCCTTTGCTTAACTAAAGATTCAAAATAGGTTGATTTCTTTTTCATGTGAAATGTGTATGTTGACCATTTGGAGCTGGCATTTTCATTTCAGGAACACAGCTAACTTTTGTCCTTTTGTTCCACTTTCCATAGAATGTAGGTTGTTCTTTTTGACCTAAAATGTCTGCTTCAGTTCCAACATCTCTCTCTGTTTTTATCTCTCTGCTCCACACCATGTAAATTGTTAGGAAAGAGAAAGGGATGGAAGAAATGCACATCCTTTATTTAAGGACCCTACTACTCTTCATTAAAATAACTTTTCAATTTATATTCCATTGGCCAGAATTTAGGCCACACTTGACTTCAAGAGAAGCTACAAAACATCATCACTGAGGCTGGAAAGATGGCTCAGCATTTAAGAATACTATTTGCTCTTCCAGTGCACTTGAGTTTGATTGCTAGCACCCACATATTGGCTCACAACAATTTTTCAATATGGTTCCAGAGCATCTAACACCTTTTTTTGATGTTCATGGGCACCATATGTACATGGTGCACAGAAATACATACAGACAAAACACCCATACACATGAAATTTAAAAAAAAATAAAAAATTTTCCCTTCTGGATGGCAGTTTACCTGGTTTATATGGTAGCTCTCTGTGGCCAAGAAGTAAAGAAAAACAGTGTGAAAAATACTCATGTCACAAATAATTGAAAATGACTTCATATTTTCCAATAATTCTCTTTAGAAGATAAAAAGTATGCAAATACGGAGTTGGCATGTTCTTGGCTGTTCCATTAGGAATAATCAACACATCTGTTGTTTGGCTACATAAGCATTTTATCTTAGTGCATCATATCTGTAGTTAATGCGTTGCTGAATTTATATAGAGTTTTCACAAAGTTAATTTACATTCATAATCTCATATAACCCACACACATTTCTAAGATAAATAGGAAGAGGATATTGTACCTATTCATAATTGGAAAGATGGAATTATGTGGCTTTATGTTGTAGATGGGATCTGCATTCATTAACTGATTCATATATATTCATAAAAGAGAATAGTGGTATGGTTTTACTAGAACAGGGAACAGGAAAATAACTAGAATGTTAATGTATCTCTTTTTTTAAGTAAATTTAGCACTGAAGGAAAAGGTTTCCTTCTTGCTCACCTGAGTCTTGGCATCTTGGCCAACATCAGAGGTCATCTGTTTTCTTATAGGTGGTACTATATCCTCCTAAAGAAATACATCCGTTATGTGGTTATGGTATTGCCTCATGAATCTAAATGTAATGGATAAATTTACTCCCAAACCCTTTTCTAGTAGCTGTGATGTGCAGTGCCAATAACTTGATTACCTTTTTCATACAGCCACTGTAGAAGATAATCAGACAATTCAAGTATTTTGGTTTATTGCCAATGTACTTTATAAAAAACAATGTCCTGCTAAACATTATTGCCAGGCAGGGAAAATGAAACTAATACTTTCAGCAATGACAAGGACCATTATATTGTGAGCTGCTGTAATAATTACTCAAAGGTGTATAATTTATAATTTCTATTCTCTGGTATTCCAATTCATACAAAGTTCTTCCAGTCTCTGCGTATAGGAGTAGCCTTGTCTTAAAGTTGTTGATGATGTAGTGAGGAAGCTCTCGAGTCAATGATTATGTCATATACTGAACCATTCATTCTATTGAAAGATACAAAAAGAACATTTATCTAAAACCTCAAGGGACATTTTATTGTTTGTCAAGCTCTTGTTTGGACAAAATTTAAACTCTGACTATGAAACAAGAGGTAGAATAAGGTAGTCTGGCATGATCTCTCATTAATTTTAAAAAGTTATAAAACATTGATATTAGTAATGCATTTCTTGCTGACATCAGTGGCCTCTAGGATGTCTGTTAGCTGTCATCACACATCTGTTCATAAATATTAAATGTGATTGGTAGTTCTCCCTCTATGTAACACTTGTTTGGTTTCTTAACTTTATTCTTGTTTTCTCTTTCCAAAAGCTGCCTGCTCCCTCTTGACTTACTTTGTGGGTTCACTTTTGACCACCTAGTAATCAGATATGAACTGCTACAGTATTTTATTCCTTTTCTCCCTTCTCAAACACTCCATAGTCTCTCCCACCCCTGATTCTCCTTCATCTCCAAGCACTAGAATGTGTGTGCATGTGTATGTGTGTAGAGGGTTGGGAAGAATTTTTCTCTAAATCTTAACCTGACAGCTTGTTAGATTTTTATATTTAATTTAATTATTACTCATTTAGGGAAGCTTTCCTTGAAAGTTGATGACTCAAATTGCCTGGAGTATCACATCATCCACTTCTTACTGCAAAGAACATGAGAATCTACATGGAAGAAAAAAATACCTTAAAAACAAAAAACAAACAAACAAAACAAACAAACAAACAAAAAAGCCACATGGGAGTAGAAGCCATGTTGCTTTTTCACCACTTAACTCTCAGTGTCTAATGTGATATTTTTCACACATGAAGTATATAATAAACATTTCTAAAGAAATGGTGCACTTTATACATATAAATAACAAAGAAAATAACCTTCTATTTATTCTAAATACATAGGGATAATTATATTAAGACGTCTCCTTAAGTTGTTTTATGAGTTAAGATTTGAAGAGTGTTGAGAAAATGAAAGGTGAATATTGAGTAAGGTTTCTAGTAGGATGTGAACTGCCTTCTGAGTGTGGTAAGCTTTAAGTAATGGCATTGCAAGCACAGGACAGATGAACATAATGGTTAGATAGTGTTGCTTTTATCCCATTCAGCAACAGTTTCCTTTCTCTGGACTCCTTCAATATGTCACATCAAAGGCAGATGACATTTTTCTTTATACAGATGCAAAATGGTATATGCACAAATGAAAAGTCTGCCAGTTAGGTACATAATGACCTTAAAGTGTTCAATTTCCACATGACTCATTTAAGAGAATAAAGGTGGATTAAAAAGAAATTTTGGGCTTTTTAACATCAGTTGATTTTATAGTTCTGGGGTCCCCACATAAAATCATAACATCATACTCCAACCAACAAAGGAATTTATTCTTTTTGCTCATCCACCATCAAGTGTGTAATTTTTCTTCTCCTCCAGAGAAAAGTCCTGTGTTTCAGGGGTAAATTTGGCCGACAACAAATGCAGATTTTTGACTTGTGCAATTTTCTATGACATAGTATTGAGAGAATTGCAGATGTTGTTTGATGTAAATGAACTCACATGCGGAGTCCTCTGGAAGACTGGGTTTATGCTGTCCAAGGAGGTACTTTGTGTTCTTCTATATGAGACATAGTAAATCTTATACCACACATTAAACTTGGTCAAGCCTTTGGAAAACAGCAATTTAATGCTGTTTCAAACAATGTTTTCTCTTCTCTCCCCTCACTCCTTGCCCCAGTTTTCAGTAGCTTGTTTTAAATCTTCACTTTATTAATTTCTTACTAGAGCATTAGAGCTATTAGGAAAAAGTAAGTACACTACTGGCAATCATCTTGCTAACAATATATTCAAGCAAAATTCCATTTTGAAAATATGAGTTCTATCTCATGCTCACTATGAATTTCTGCAAATTTGCTAAGAGCTTGAAGTAACAGCTCTGGACACTTAGGTAAGAATGACCCATCTATCAACTTTCCATCTTCAGAAGGCATCAATTTACAGAAAGTTAATTTTTTTAACAACAACAAATAAAAACCATGTTCACAAATGAAGAAATAGAAAGAAAATAAGAAATAGAGAGACAAGAGGCTTTGTGATTAGTGATTAGCATTTCAGACGTCATACCACAGAAAATGTATATGTCAAATTGCTCTTGACAATTTTTTAGAATGGGTGTAGTTGTTTTTTACTTCAGAATTTTCATTACATTAATTTTTGGTTTTATTGATGGTGGTTTTATTTGTTTTATTACTGTAGATTACCTTTGTGAAGAATGTACTGGGTGCTTCAGGCACTTTGACAGAATCTTACATTTCCATGTAGATAGTAGCTACATTGTCATCACAGTCAAATGTAATATGTTAATAAGAGTACGGAACTATGCCAGAGGGTGGTGGCATACACCTTTAATCCCAGCACTTAGGAGGGAGAGGAAGGTGGATCTCTATGAGTTCGAGGACAGCCTGGTCTACAAACTGAGTTAGAGGACAGCCAAAGCTACATAGAGAAACCCTGTATCGAAAAGAGAGAGAGAGAGGGAGAGGGAGAGGGAGAGGGAGAGGGAGAGGGAGAGGGAGAGGGAGAGGGAGAGGAGGAGAGAGGGAGAGAGAGAGAGAGAACTGAACTAAAAGACACTCATCCCCCAGTTTTGTGAATGTGAGCAAGTTGTAAAATCACTTAGTGTCATGATAGATTTTCTGTAAATAAAGTCAAAACAATAGACATGATTATTCATAAAGTCAGAAGCTGACTGAAGCATGCCTATCTTTTGAGTACTACTTTGGTTTTTGACTAATAATTATATCATTTGTAATTTGCTCATCCTTTGAGAATTCATAGGTAGCTAATTTTATGTGTAATTTATTCTGCATACAATCTAATTTAATATACCAATGAAGTTAAAGTTATTATAGCATTTCCAATATTTAAAAAGGAGGTGGCTTTTCAAGAATCAAATATAATTAGAAATAAAAGCATTGTTTGTTTATATCTCAACATAATCCCAACTGCTGGACTATTAGGTTAATTTAAGGAAAATAGAATCAGCGAATGTTGGAACTGGAAGGAGCCTCAGAGATAAACTAATTTGTTCTCTTCAATTATAAATGGATTAATATTATAGTCCGCAGAAGTTTCAGTCATATGGAATCTTAAAGGACTAGCTAACTCTAAAATTAAACCAAAGAGCTCCCCAACTCTTCCCTTACCATTCCATCACTATTTTACAAATTAACATTCCAGAATTGTTCACATGTATATACAAAGAAAATAAATGAAAGTGAAAACAAAATACCTATGAAAATAGAAGTTTTGGCAAAACAAATTTTTAGAATGTGTGTATATTCCATTCTCCTACGGATTCATAGTGAACTTTAGTCTTAAAAAGATGCTGTATGTTAAAGGAATTGACATACCTGTTGAAGGCTCAGGAGTGCTGGAAAGAATGTAACAACCAAAGGGTCAGGGAGTTTGCTCTGAGATTGTGTCTCAGAATGTCAGAAGTTACACCTGTAAAATGTGACCAATGTGACAGATAAACATGAACAAGGAAAAGAGTAGAAATGCTGACATGTAAGGGAAAAGATTCATCCTTAAGGTTGAGAACTACAAAGAACTAGAGGCAACTAGTGAATGCTGATCGTGGGAGAAATAGTCTTTCCCAGGTAAGTAATATTACTATCATTGTAATTTGTAAGTGTCTGTGTGCGTGTGTGTGTGTGTGTGTGTGTGTGTGTGTGTGTGTGTTTACATATGTGAAAAAAGAGTTATGTGTACATGGGAGCCAGAAGACAAAGTTGGGTGTCAGTGCTTTCTTTCTGCCATGTTTGAGACATGGTTTTTACTGTTTTCCCACTGAGTATTCCAGGATATCTGGCCTTGTGATTTGGTAAATCACAGGCATTGTTCATGGTCTTATTCAGTCTGCTTAGGAATAATTTTACAGTTAATATTTTTTTGCAATTTCAGATATGAATACTTGTACTTACATAATTCCTTTCCTCTACTCCTTCCTCCAATTCCTACTGTGCCTTACCCCAGTTCATTCTCAAATTCATGGGCTCTTATTCTTTGTTGTTGTCTCATACATGTATACAAATATTTGCAAAGAGATTTTTAAGTTTAGTTCAGTTTCTTCTTTTCCTTCAGTAATTTGAACCAGTGAGAATAATTTTATATTTATTTTTAGTCAGTTTAGTTAAATTCAGTTTTGTTAAGCATAGTTTTTTCAATAAAAATATTGACATCTTCATTTGCTTTTTCTTTTTTTCTTTTCTTTTATTTATTTATTTATTTATTTATTTATTTATTTATTTATTTATTTATTTTTGGTTTTTCGAGACAGGGTTTCTCTGTGTAGCTTTGCGCCTTTCCTGGAACTCACTTGTTAGCCCAGGCTGGCCTCGAACTCACAGAGATCCGCCTGGCTCTGTCTCCCGAGTGCTGGGATTAAAGGCGTGCGCCACCACCGCCCGGCCCCTTTTATTTTATTTTTTACTGTGTTGTTTTGTGACAAAATCTTCCTACACAGACCAGGCCTACTACTAACTTATGACTCTCTTGGTTGAGCTTCACAAGGGCTGAGATTACAGGTGTGCACCTTAATGCCTACCTTCATTTGATTTTTTTCTATTACTAAATCCTTGTTTTTATTTTTATTTTTGCAAATAATTTCTATGTAGTTAAAATTTTCTAATGTCCAGCTTACTCTAAAGTACATATTTTGCAATAAATAAACATCTTTAAATGTGTGAATTGTGGGGTGATCAAATACTTGAATATTTAAAATTTACATTAAACCAGATGAAATACATTTTGAAGTACTGAAACCTCTTGATAAATGACTACTAATTCATTTTCAATAATATTTCATGAAAAATGGAAAGCTAACATATCACCATAAGAATTGAGAAAGACATATTTATCTAATTTCAAAATGGAGAGAGAGTGAATTGTGAACACTTTGAATGTTCACCATTTATAGACTGGGCAGTTAGAAACTAACAAAAAGCTTTGAAAATGTCTTATAGTTCTGTAGGCTATAATTAAAAAAAAAAATCTAAGCTCTTTCAGGGTGGCGATCTTCCAAAAGTCTCCAATGGAGAATCTGCTCCCTGCCTTCATCTTAGCTTCTGCTGCTGAGGGCAGAAAAATGTGTGTCTTGGAGATGAGTTGTATAAATAAGGTTGTCAGGCCAATCAACACATCAATTCAGTGTAGAGTGAGAAGCTTAAAAAATGTGTGTACACTTAGTACTAGGGGAAGCAAGAGAAACTTACAATGTCAGTGAATTTAATTCTAGTATAATATAAAATGTGGCAGTTGGCCACTGTTCCATTTCAAGAGAAACTTATCAATTAATTAAAAATAAAACAAAACAGAAAGAGTATTATATATCATGTAGATGTGAGGGAAGACGGCATTTTCTAGGAAAGTGGACATATTGAAAGTAACAAGAAGAAGTTACAGGCAGGGAAGAAATGAAGCTGGGAAACTTCGGCCAAAATCTTGAGTTTCTTCCTTAACGTCATACAGGTAGCCACGAAAATGTCTCTCAACCACTTCAAATAATTTACACAGCAATCATTACCCAAGAATAGAAAAAATACTCTTAAAGAAAAGCAATTTTTATCAACAAATTATTTCTATTAATATTGATCAACTGTAACTTAACATAAAATTTGAAATTTGTGTGTACACAATTCATGTACAATTGAACAAGAAAATGCATTTATAAATTAAGTAGCAATATATCCTACAAAAAAACAAACTAAACTCAACTTTATAACATTCAGCTACTTGAAAGTGTTTCCAACTAAACTGCACATACTGTTCCATAATATGTAGAATATTTTAAATTAGATCCTTGTTTCATTTGGGTAATGTCGCTTAGCCATGTTCAATTAAATTAATTAAAAGAGCATAGTATTTTGAACCTTTCAATGGGAATATGTAATTTCTCTTTGAAAAATTTTCCAACCTATTAAAAGCTGTTAGCTACTTAATGAAATATTATGAACATCTATGACAAAAGACCCATCTTTGGTACCAAACATTTGTAAACAGACATGAAGAAATAAAAAGTATACATTAGATGCACAGTCTGACTACTTAACAGATTGGTTTAGAAAAGATTAAAAATTAAACGAAACTAATTGTTTTCACAATTAATGTTCTCAAACATAGTCTAATAGTTTATAGTCTTATTAGCTGTATTGCACATAAAGATATTTACAGATAATTCACTTTGGTACCTTTTTTTCTCTGAACAACTCTAAAAAGATGCACTTTAAGAATTGTGTGCTAATATATAGTTACAACCAAACATTTTTATTCTTGTGTTTATTTTATGACCATGAAAAGTTAAAATTATGCTGAAAATTTTGTGAACTTAACCCAGTTTGTTAAAGCCAGAGAGTGACTCAGCTTTACTGGGCTACTAAGAGGTCAGTGTTCTGTGTTCTAATTTGAAGATTTTTCCATGTGAATAGCAAATATGTAGTAAAATAGCAGTAAAAGAGAACATTTTTTTAATCTTTTTTCTTTATGTGTGTTCTGTGTGTGCGTGTGCAGGTGTAGATGCAATGTATGCTTATGTGTCTAGAGTTCAGGAGGTCAACATCATGTATCTTCATCTGTTGATGTCTACATCATTTCTTGATACACAGTCTCTCATTGAAGCTGGAGTTCACAAATTTTCAAGACTAACTGGTCTTTGGGCTCCACGGATGTTCCTTTTCAATTTCCCTGGTGCTGGGATTTCAGCTGCACACTGTGTAGCCTTAATTTCATGCTGTGGCTCCAAAGTGTATCATGCACTTTACTGACTGGACTATTTCCCCAACCTTTTATTTTTTAACATTATTTATCTATTCGTTATACCATAGATATAGAAGCACTGTTATAGGTCAGAGTATCTAGGAGTGGATTAGGAATGCCACAATTCATCAACTTCTTCCTTGAGTTAAAGCCTTGGTACCATGTTGAATATAGGACCTTCTGTATCAAGATAAAAATGAATTCTCTGGAAGATTTGGTGAGAGCTTTGTCACTGAGCTAGGTCCCCTGCTCCTCTTTCAGTTTTACTTGTTTTAAATTTTGAGTCAAGGTCTTGATAAATGTTCCATGCTGTTCCTAAACTTTCTCTGTAATGCAGGAAGGCCTTTGAATGTGTTTTATTCCTGCTTCATCTGGGATTGCAGGCCTGTGCCACGAGGCTTGGTTGGCTTTTAAACATTTTTATGGCAATAAATGATTCATTCCAAGGCAGAGTTTGATTTGTATTTGTGGAAGGTGAAGTGATGCATAATACATTGCATGACAGCTTCTTAGTTCCAGTCACAAGAGGCATATTTATGTTTAAATTAATTGAAATTAAATACATTGGTAACCCATTTATTCACTCATGCAAACTCAATTTTAAGGGCTAGATAGTAGCATGTGATGAGTTGCTGTCATGTCAGCCAGGAGTAACAGAGAATGGAGGTGAGACAATGCTGCACATGTTGAACTTAGAATTTTAACTTTAGCCCCTTTGATCTGAATAGAGTTTAGTAGTTCTCAGACAGATATAGTTATGTGTCCATACTAAACATTTACAGGAACTGGAAAGTTCTTTAAGAGCCACTTTTCAATATTGCTATATTTCTAAAGAATTTGAAGCTCTGTTTATAGTAATTTTATTTAACTTTCACCACAACTTTATTCTTAAGGGTTCCCTATTTACTCTCAATAACAATACTTATGGACCATTTGTGATAAAAATTTAATTATTTCTTGGTTTAAGTATATGAGGTAAACTTTTCCTTAACTGTATTATCATTCCATTGGCTGTTACTTGTTGCTACTGAATCTTGTCTTTTTCAAATAAGACTTTGTAGAAAATAAGCTTCAGGTTATGCTTTGCTACATGGGTTCTATAAAGTATTTTAATATGTATACGTATGTATTATAAGATAATAAACCACACTTGTAGCTACCAAAGGGATAGAACTCTCAGGAAGTTTTTAAACATACTTTACTTTGTCTGTAACTGAAATAGAGGAGGGTGTAAATATTTACTTTCTGGGTGAGTAGAGAAGTGAAAGTTAGGGAAAAGAAATAATACAAAAAATTGGAACTTGTGTTATTGTCTATGAAGATTAATTTGTGAATAGCCTATATGTATCAGCACTGAGCACAGTTAATAGATGCCTCTTATCCTCTATGTATGTTAAATATCCCCAAACCAGGAAAGCTGGAACACAGACATGATAGTTAAGCCAGAACATTGGTATTTTCGTGTTTGATATAAAATCAGCTTTGTAGTAGGCAACAAGAAAAATTCATTTGGCATAGTAATTTTTTTTTGAAGTTTTGAGTTTGTTCTAAATATGCTATTAAACTTAAGGTTTGCTCCCAAAAGTATTTTGAATTCTGTTCTCACTCATGTTGTGACATGGTATTGAAACTGGTTTATTTCGTCTCACCGTTTTTCTTCTTAGAAGAAGTTGACTTGTTATTTTGGGTTTTGAATGCTGAAATACTAAAAATTAATAACTTTATACTTTTCAGCGATTTTGTGTACACTGAAAAATTAAAATGACCTTTAAATTAATTTTACCTAAAAAGGTTTTTACTCAGTATGTGCTCTGTTTGTTATTCCAGACCATTTATAGTTTAAATTTGAGTTTGATATGTAAGTATTTCCTTGACCCAATGGTTTCTTCATACTATCAGAAAATCTCTCTGAGATTATAACAATAGGCTAATAAATACGTTTATGTTTCTTTTATCTCTCTGCTGATCACATGATTTTCATGATTTCATTTGGATGATGTTTTATGAATAGATCACCCATTATTGTAGAACATTAATTCTACTGAATGTTGGATAATTTCCCCACTATGAGAATAACCAGTTATTTTAGCTTCTTAAAGGAAAGTGAGGCCAGTAATGTATTTTTTTTAATTCATTTTAGTTAATCAGTGAGAAAATATCAGGTGTTAAGGTGAATGGAGGTTAAACTTCAGAGAAGGCCCTATTTAAGGCTGGTGAAAATTTCATGGGCAGATACAATCTATGCTGCCTTTTCAAATAGATTTTATATATTGAAAGAGACTTTGCTACTATCAGCTCCTAGCAATATAATTGACTACTAGCGGTTATTATTGTAAGATTCTTGTTATCTTTCCTGCAGAAAAGACTCTCCTATATTATTACAAGAAACAACAGATAACATTTCTAAAACACTGAAATATACAACTGCTGATAGTGTGCATTTTAATAAGCCAATTTTCTCTTCACCTTCAGAATTACAAAGATTATAGACTGAGCACATGCTCAAGCTTAGCAAAAAAAAGGGGGGGGGAATAATGTGATACCTAGAGGCTACAGCAGGATTCAGATGTGATAACACAATACAGGCTAACTTAGAGGATGGCGCTGAGGATTGGTATCTTAATGGCTCATTCTTTCTTCAAATTCTATTCAAGTCACCAAGATCTATCTATAGTTGAACACTAACAGTTCAACTTGCACATCCCCAAAGCCTATGTTGAAGTCTCTAAATGACTACTATGCTTCACTGTCATTTAGAAGTCAGATAGAAGTACCTCTCTCTTTCCCTTCCTTCTCTTCTTTTCTTTGTCTTCCCCTTTTGAGGGTTCATTTGGTGTGAGAGTGTGCATAGGCCAGAAATTAATGCAGCTGTTTTCCCTGTTGGCTTCCCACCTTATTTTTTGAACAGTCTCTCACTGGTCTGGATCTCATACATTGGCTAGGCTGGCTAGCCAATGCGACCCTCGGATCCTCTCTCTACTCACTAGCACTGGGGTTATAGTAGTAAATCACTGGGCCAGACTTTTTACCTTTGTGATGAGGATCTGAACTCAGGTCCTCATGCTTGTACAACAAGCACTTGACCCACAAAGCCATCTTGTCAGCCACAATTTGAAGTTAGATTGGAGATAATACCATGTAACATTTTAATGTGAAGAAACCAAGCTAGAGCTATAGGTTTCAGGTCCACATGTACTGCTTTCTAAGGATGCATTTATGACAAAGAAAGTATAAATTAGCCCTGAAAGCCTTAGCACGCATGAGCAGGCATCATGTGTTTAAGGTATGATAGATACCATAGAGGAAGTCAGGGTAAATATGACTAGTTATTTCCTCAAATGATTTACATTCTACTAAATAACATAAAAATCCTGTGAGTGACAATCACCAAGAGTTTAAAAATGAATTCAAAGGAGACAGGGCTTCAGTCTCCTCTTTTCTTTAAAAATACCATAAATTAAAAATAAATAAATAAATAAATAAATAAATAAATAAATAAATAAATAAATAAAATGAAATATAATGACTCTCTGAAGAAGATCTGGGTAATTCTGGCTGGGCTAATAAAGATGGCTTTGTGATAATAATACTGATAGTAATAATAACATCAGCTATCATGTAATTTCATTGCTTGTAGTAGAAGCTGATATAGTATCTTTATTTTCTTTATCTCATTTTGTTTTCCCAACAATTAAATGGAAGTGATAATATTATTTCCATTTTTCAAGAAATGCTAAGAAGCTATGCAAGTTCAGAAAATAAATGAAACTGACACACTGTCTCACTGGCTAGCCAGCCTAGACAATGTATGAGATCCAGACCAGTGAGAGACTATTCAAAAAAAAATAAGGTGGAAAGCCAAAAGAATAATACAATTATTCTCTGGCCTCAAAACCCAGAATCTTTTCACTGTCAGCAAGACTTTTCTGGAAAAGGCAACATTTCAAACTTGGATGAGGTGGGTAGGGACAATGATGCAACATCTTGATTTCATAGAATATGCAGGCTTATCAGTAAACTATTGTAAGCCGTTGCAGTATAGCTTTCCCTCCTTTAGGAAGAAGGATGGGATCAGCTACATCATTTTATGATTTCAGTGCACTGTCTACAAATAGATATTCTCCCACCTCAGGATTGGGGAACAAAAGCATACAAAATACCAAACATTTGCTGTTTGCAATTTTCCTTTAAAAAAAAATTCTTTTCCCACATATAATTTCATAAAAATAAATGCTTTGTGTAAAATGGTGATTTTTATTATATGCAAATTATTTTTATGCAAATAAGTAGAATAAAAGCGAATTTGAGATAATGATAAACGTTGTTAAGGTAATAAAATAGGTATTGACATAGAACAAAAAAATACATGTTTTTCTTTTATAAAATGGGTAATTTTCCCATAGTTGATTTTGAACATTTGTTTTTAACAGGTTATTGTTTAAGAAAAAAATATAAAATATAATTATTGTATTTTTTTCTCTTTGAAGGGGTTTATGTCATTTTTTGATATTTTACAATATAATTAATAACCAGTTATCTGAAATAACATATCAAACTTTAAATACCACATACATAAGAACCAGAACAGCAGTCTGACAGTAGCACTTTTACTTCTGCAGTTAAATCTCAAGGCAGCTTCGAGGATATTTCTAAAGTTGTGGCTTTCCACTTTAAAATGTTAAAAGTTGTCAGTCTTAGGGAAACTTTATAACTCACAGCTAGAGATGTGTATGGTGGTGGTGTGGAGCTGGAGATATACAGCTCAGGTGCTAGAGTACTTGCCTAGCATGCAGAAGCCCTGCAGGAGGAACAGATGTTTAAGGTCATCATCAGTTGTATAGTGAGTTTGAGGCCAGTCTGGGATATTTGAGACCCGGTCCCTAGATAGATGATAGATAGATAATAGGTAGATAGATAGATAGATAGATAGATAGATAGATAGATAGATAGATAGATAAAACGCAACCAGGAATACTAGGTTTTTCAGAATTCTGAATAAATCTACTTTTCTTTTAATAGCTATGGGCAGGAACTTGGAGTCCTTTCAAGAGGAAAAGCAAGGGGAGCTGCTTCTTTTCTGTATATGTTAACAAAGAAATTTCTTCCTATAAAATTTTCTTCTTAATATAAGAAGACTGGAGCTTTCCTTTTCTGATCTGTGATGAGTCATTTTAGCTGGAATCAGGCTGAAATAAAAGTGCAACATTCTTATTGTTACACTTACCAAGTTTGTGTGTGTGTGTGTGTGTGTGTGTGTGTGTGTGTGTGTGTGTGTGTACACATGGCATTGGGCACATGGGGAGGTCAGAGGCTAACTTGCAGTAATTATTTCTCTCCTTCCTCCAAGAGAGTCTGGGAGATCAAACTCAGGTTATCAGGTTTGATGCCAGTGTCTTAACCTGTTAACCCATCTCTCTGGCCTAGTACTCTAAGATACATATGAAATGTGTATGGTTAGTTTTAACTATTAATACAAAAAAGAATTGCCTGGAAAGAGAGTCTGTTTGGAAGATTGCCTTTTATTTTATTTATGCATATGTGTGTTTGTATGTTACATTTATGTGGCTCCTCTCAAGGGACAGAAGAGGGAGTCAGATCCTCTGTAGCTGGAGTTATAAATAAGGTCACAGTGAGCCTCCCAACATGGGTGCTGGAAACAGAACTCTGGTCTGCTAAAAGAGCAGAAAGAACTCACACCCATTAAGGCATGAAGGCTTTTGGACATATCTCTGGGGGAATGTTTTGAGTGTTCATTGATACAGAAAGCCCCAGACTATTGTGGAAAGAAACATTCCCTGGGGGTGGGGGTAGTCCTAGATTATGTAAAATTAGAGAAATCTAGCTGGCTAACAAGTGAGCAAACAAGCAGAAAAGGGCAAGTCTCTCTTTGATCTAGACTCTTTGTGGTTTTGAGGTGTCTTAGCTCCTTGACTTCTCTGAAATAATGGACTGTGACATGAAATTTATTACAAGGCAAGTAAACCCTTTCTCTCCCAAGTTGCTTTTTGTCAGGGTATCTATCAGGGTAACAGAAATGAAACTAAGGAAGACAGCCTTAAAATGTGGGCAGCAACTTAAATTTTGAATATCCATTCAACCACAGTAACATTAAGTGGAAGAATAGACTTTAGTACCTCTTTAATGGAGCTGATTATTATACATGAACCTGATAAGTTTCATGAACTCAGCTAATTGTATATGGAAAGGGCAAATGATCTCAGACATGAAAATACAAACTACAAAACCAAAGACACTCAGGCATTCTTACAGAGTCCATTGAATTCTCAGTCTCTTTCTTCAGAATAGCTTAATTAAGTAGTTTTCCAAGATACAAGGGATTTTATACAAAGCATGCTTTTTAAAAAGTACTATAGGTAAGGAGAGTTTCTGATAACAGATGACAGTGGAAAGATGGATGTCAATGGAGATGTAAGACAAATGTAAGACAGATGACATAGAGATTTAAATATATATTTTATCATAGGTTTAATATGTAAAGTGCTGAGCAAACACTAGACACTTCATTCATATTATTTCTTTTTGTTTATGACTGAAAGCATTACTGAAAAAAATCAGTATTGTGAAAAAATATTCACAATATTTCTTTGAATTTTAAAGAATTATGTATTATGAGGATACTTATCATGTGAAATAATAGGGTAGTGTATAGATACAATGGCCTTTTAAAATAGCGTTGGTGTTGCCACCCAGAGGCTGAGGAAAGCGATTGGGAGTTAGAAGTTAGCTTGGGGGATTGTGAATTGTAGGCTAATCTGGACTATGTAGAAAAACTTGTTCTCAAAAATCAAAGAAAAAACATAAAATTGAAATATAACTAAGTATTTAAAGTTGTAAGTGATTGATAAAAATTACATTTGTGCAGGTTATTTGACTCAGCAGTTAAGAGCACTTGCACTTTGTGTAGAGGACTTAGGTTCTGTTCCCAGTACCCACTGTAACATGAATCTTAAAAAAAAAAAAAAAAACTTGGAGCCAGATATTGGGGTGAAAGCTGAAATATCAGAGAAACAAAACAAACCATAGCCAATCTCACCTCGCAAACTCCTCAGCTGATCTTGTTTCTCAGACTGAAAGCTTCTGAGTTCTCACCCGAATGGATCTCAGTTGAGCTGCTGCTTAGTTCCTGTCTCCTCAGGCCTTATATACCTACTGTTCTCCACCCAGCCATGTCACTTCCTGGGATTAAAGTCATGTGTGCTTTCCAAGCAAAGGCATGAGATCTCAAGTGCTGGGATTAAAGGCAAGTGTTGCCACTGCCTGACTCTGTTCCCAGTGTGGCCTTGAACTCACAGAGATCCACACAGATCTCTGCCTCCCAAGTGATAGGATTGAGGGTGTGTGCCACCGCTGTCTGGCCTCTATGTCTAATCTAGTGGCTGGCTCTGTCCTCTGATCCCCAGATAAGTTTATTAGGGTGTAGCTAGAGTTTTCCTGCCTGGCCCACAGTCAGGACAAATCTCTGTCACCCACCAGTCCCACAGCTGCTCAGACCCAACCAAGTAAACAAGGAGACTTATATTGCTTACAAACTGTATGGCAGTGCCAGGCTTCTTGCTAACTGTTCTTATATCTTAAATTAATCCATTTCTATAAATCTATACCTTGCCATGTGGGTCGTGGCTTACCGGCATCTTCACATGCTGCATCTGTCATGGCTGCGGCTGGCAGTGTCTCCCTCCGCCTTCCTCTTCTCTCAATTCTCCTCTCTGTTAGTCCCGCCTATACTTCCTGCCTAGCCATTGGCCATTCAGTGTTTTATTTATTGACCAGTCAGAGCAATCTGATCCCCAGATAAGTTTATTAGAGTACATCATATATTGGGATACACAATACACCACCGCAACCCACATGGCAGCTTATGATTTTAACACCAGTTCCAGGGCATTCAAAGACCCCTTCTGGCTTCCAAAGGCAAACATATGGTATAGATCTACTTTCAGGCAAAATAGTCACACATGTTAAATAAAAATAGATTATATATGCTGAATAGTAATAGATACTACTTAAAAGCTATCTGAAAAAAGTTAAAGGAATTTACTCCCATTCTTTTATTTAATTGTGTTAAATAAGATGGAACTCTTCCCATTAGTGTCAGGTTAGTTAGTGTTATTATTCTCATCATTAATTTCTATAAAATCTTATTTAAACTTTAAGATACATGTTCTTGAAGACAAGAGATAGTTTGAAGAGTTGACTTTTATGGTTATGGTAGGTTGTATAATAAATACTTAGTAAACTTTTAGGGAACTAATAAGTAACCAAATTCATTTTAAATTTGACTGGTGCTCTGTCCTTTGTTTTCCTTTGTTTCTTAGAAGGAAAAGGATATTCTCAACATGATAATCAGAACAAAGGTGGATAGCTCATTTAAGTATGAGGGAGTATCTACTCTCCTTTATTTGTTATATAATATTTCTGTAAGGAAGCTTAAATTTTCATGAAAAATTTATGCTTTAATAAAAAATGTATTTAAAATTTAAAGTTGTCGGTTCAGAACAACCATAACTCATACATAGTGTCTAGTTATTTTAGATATAGGAGTATTTATAATTACTGCATACTTATCTTTCATTTTAGTCTGGCTTTATTAATTTTATGTAATATCAGCAATATTTTCATAACAAGCCATGTCACAGTTTCTAAGATTCTACTATAAAAGAAGTGCAGAATTAATTTTAAATTACAGTTTGTAGATGTTATATTCTACTTATGCTCTCATATGTTCTAATGTAGGGTTACTGAACCAAATGGATTATTCCTAAATCAGGTCTGCCTTAGTTTCTACCTTGATTAAAGCAACTTAACCAGAAGATTTTTATGGCTTACATGTCCAGAGGGATACAGTCCATGATGGAAGGAAGGACTTGTTGACAGGAGCAGGAGGGTGGCTGGTCACATTGTACTCACTCTCATAAAGCAGAACATGAGTACTATTGCTGTGATGAAACACCATGTAATGAAACATCAAAGCAACTTAGAGAGGAAAGGGTTTATTCAGCTTATGCTTCCACATCACAGTTCATCATCAAAGGAAGTCAATACAGAAACTCAATCAGAGCAGGAACCTTGAGGCAGGAACTGATGCAGAGACAATGGAGGAATGCTGCTTATAGAATCCAGAATCACCAGCTGTGGGATGGCACCACCCACAATAGGCTGGGCTCTTCCCCATCTGTCACTAATTAAGAAAATTCCCTACAGACTTGGCTACTATCTGATCTTGAGGAGCGTTTTCTCAATTGAGGCTTCCTCTTCTCAGATATCATTAGCTCGTGTCAAGTTGACATAAAAAGTATCCAGCACAATTGACCCCTTGTCAACTTAACACACATACATTTCCCTGTTAAGCCACAACCTTTCCTTTGTCATTTGTCCTCAGGATATCACACTGAAAGCATAAAAATTTTAAAAGTCCCACAGCCTACAAATTAAAACACATTAAAAATTCAGTCTTTTAAATATCTAGTCTTTTTAAAAATAAAAAATTCCAACTGTGAATGCCTGTAAAAATCAAAAGTAGGTTAAATAATATCTTACTTCAAGAGGGAAGAGCTGGGACACAGTCACAATTAGATTAAAAAAAAAATCAAACTCCTAACTGTAAATAATGTAATATCCAATGTCTGGGATCTACTCATGATCTTTTGGGTTCCTCCAAAGGGCTTGGGTCATTTCTCCAGCTCCGACCTTTGAAGAACACATGGCTTGTCTTCTAGGCTCCAACTGGCTTCACTCCACTGCTGTTGCTATTCTTGGTGGGCATGCCATGATATTGACATCTCCAAAATGCTGGTGGCTTCTGCTGTAACTGGGCTTCACTTTCACCAGTAGCCTCTCCTGTGCTTTACCCAGGGAATACAACCCTGCCACATAGTGCCAAGCCTTAGTCTCTCTGCATGATCTATTCACACCTTTAAAACCAGCACCATGCCTTTTCCACCATCAAGTTTGGCTACAACCTTAGCAATGTCTGGAACACAGCTTCTGTGTGCATATTCTCAGAAAACACTATCCAGAAGATTTCATCTCAATGATGCCGGCCTTTTCTTAATCACCACTAATTTCTTGGTTTTAGCTGACCAGCATTGAGTATCCTAGTGAAGCAAAGGTTTCAATTTAGTATTTCTTGTATCTTGTTCATCATAACTGATTCTCCAGCCCTAGCTAACTAGAACTACAGTCTTAATTCAAACAACAAATGGTGCTGATAGAGTTGTTAAACTTCATTCTGAAGCTTCACAAGCCATACCTCCATTGTCTGCATTATCCTCAACATTCTGATCTTCTAAGATCCTACAGACTACTCCACTGAGATCTCAACATTCAATGGCTTTTCTAGTCTAAGATTCCAATGTTTGTTTACAATTCTCCCCAGAACACATCAGGTGTGTCATAGCTATTCTCCACTATCCTGCTACTAACTTGTCTTAGTTATGTTTATCATTGCTGTAATGAAACACCATAATCAAAGCAACTTGGAAAGGAAAGGATTTATTCTCCTTACACTTCCACATCATGGTTCATCATCACAGGAAATCATGACAGGAACTTAAGCAGGAGTTCTTCTGAAGGGCTTGGGTCATTTCTCTAGCTCTGACGTCTGCAGAACACACAGCTTGTCTTCTAGGCTCCAGCTGGCTCCACTCCACTGCTGCTGCTGTTCTTAGTGGTCATCTCATGGTACTAACATCTCTAAAATGCTGCAACTGGGCTGCACTTTCACCACAGAGGCAGGAACCTGGAGACAGGAGTTGATGTAGAAGCCATGGAGGAGTGCTGGTTACTGACTTGCTCCCTCTGGCTTGCTCAGCCTGCGTTCTTATAGAACCCAGGACCATGAATGGCACTACACACAATGGCCTAGTCAATCCACACTAATTTCCAATTAAGAAAATTATCTATAGGCTTTCCTACAGCTGAATATTATGGAGGTATTTTCTTAATTGGGTTCCCTTCTCTTTGATGTCTTTAGCTTATGTCAAGTTGACCTAAAACTATCCAGCATGCTAGGTCAGTTCTAAACATTCAAATACACATGCCAGTGTGCATAGTAGAATATAGTCTGTGACAGCTACTCACTTATATAGTGGTATAACTTCCTGAGCCCCCAGATCAGTTTGTAAAAACCTATTATATAAACATCGTTGCCAAGGACTGTACACATCTAAAACCATGGACACAAAAAGTTGGGATGTGGGCTGGCAGTGTAATAATTTTGTTCCCCTTTGGCTAGATCTGTAGCTGGAATGATATTTGAGAGCAGTGAAGGTTTCTTCACTTTATCTTTCTAAGTTACACTCTTTTTAGTCCTAGGCACTTTCATGTCCAGTTGTCACAGAGATCTGGAACTCTAGTTCTGAACTCAAGTGAAACTACTTCATAGCACCCAACTAATGGTGCACTCTTGACCAAATTTTCCTTCTTTAACATTTTTCAATTGTTCTTGACACACTTTGTAAGAAGAAACCTCAACTGAGGAATTGCCTTCATTCAGTTGACCTGTGTGCATGTCTATGGGGCATTTTCTTGACTTCTAATTTATGTAGGAGGGCCCAGTCTACCATGGGCATTGACATCCCTGGGCATGTGGGCCTGGTCAATATGACACTCAGCTGAGCTAGCTAGAAAGATCAGCAAGCCATAAGCAGCATCCTCCATGGTCCCTGCCTCAGCTCCAGCCTCTAGGTTCCTACCTTGGTGATGATGGACTATTTACTTTATTTTAAATCAAAATAAGCCCTTGACTCCTCCAAGTTGTATTTGGTCAGTGTTCTATCATAGTATTAGAAAGAAAAGTAAACTAGAACAGTGCATATTCATTTTTCAGAATAATGAGTTTAATTTGAATATTTCTTTTATGCATATGATATAATTTGCTCTTATGTTACTTAGAATGATGATTTCTAGTCTCCAGAAAAGAACATAATTTTTCCTCTTTATGATTTATTAAAACTCCGTTTTGTATATATGCCAGATTTTCTTATCCCTTCATTTGTTGATAAGCATTTAAGTTGGTTCCATTTCTTTGGTATTGTGAATGGTGCTACAATGGATGTGGAGTATGCTGCCTTGCTTGTTTTAGGTATTGTGGTTGTTTGAATAAAAATTCCTCCCCACTCCACCTCCGCATTTAAAACTCATATATTTGAATTCATAGTCATCCATTGTGGCACTACTTGAGAACAATTAGGAGGTGTGGCCTTGTTGGAGTAGGTGTGGCCTTTTTTAAGGAAGTGTATCAATAGGGGTGGAGTTTGAGGTTTCAAAAGTCGAAGTCAAGTACAGTGACTCGCTTCCTGCTTCCTGCTCCTTGTGGTTTCAGATGTAGAACTCTCAGCTACTTCTCCAGCACTATGTCAGTCTGTATGCTGCCATGCACCCCATCATGACAATAAATGACTAAACCTTTGAAAACATAAGGAAGCCTGACCTGAGATTTGCTGTGGTCATATTTTGTCTTAACAGCAACAGAACACTGACTAAATATGGACATCCTCAGGAGTGGTATACTTGGACCATGATGTAGTTCTATCTCTAGTTTTATGAGGAACCTCCATTCTCATTGCCAATGGTAGCTGAACTAATTTGAATTTCTATGAAAAGTGAATGGGTGATATTCCCTACCTCTCTCCCATCTCATTGGCATTTGTTGGTTTTTGTTTCCTTGAGTGAGGTAAAATGAAATTCTAGTATAGTTTTGATTTGCATTATGGATAAGAGTGTTGAACTTTTTTTCATATTTTTTGTTATTTGTGCTTTAGCATCAATTTTCTGATCTATAGAATATAGATAAAGTAGTATCTATACCATAGGGTTTTCTTGAGGATTAAAATTCATTTGGAACTGCACCTAGAACATACTAAATAGGTAGTATGTGTAAATGTTATAGCTCCCTGATTTCTTGACTGAGGTATACTGTCAGATATTTTCAACTTTATAAATTGCTCCTCATTCAAAACTACCTTTGTCTACTTTTTGTTTCTTGACAAATAAAGTCATTTATTCACTCATTCATTCACTCAAGATAATATAGAATATAGGTAGAATATAGAAGGAAATCAATATTAATTATTACTAAAAAGTCATTGGTAACTGCAACTCCCATAGAATTACATTAATATTCATGGAATAAACCTTATTTTCTGCAGTTACTCTTTGTAACAATTGAAGATGTCAGTCATGATAATAAATGGGAGGAAAGGTCACATGCAATATATGAGGCACTGTCATTGCACAGCTACTGCTCAGGTTAGTTGGAATTGTACAGAGGCTCTCTTGTTTCTTTGGTTAAAACATACATTTTCAAAAAAGTATGAATCCCTTGGCCGAAGTAATATGGCAGTGTACAAGGAAGGGTTGGAATAAGGATGATATTGTTTGGGTTGTGAGAGTAGATGAGACCCAGTGTAGGTTCATTTTATGTAGTTTATATGTAAGAAGAAAAACTCCACTGGACTCTATCGTTGAATCTTTGTGTCCATTTGTTGAAACTCTGCTCCTAATGAGATGGTGTTTGCAAGCAGAGCCTTTATGAAACGCAGGTCATAAGGTGTGAATTCCTTGTAAATGGGATTAATGTTTCCCTATGGGAAGACCAGAGAACCAGCTGTCCTGTGAGGATGCAATTAAAAAGCTGATAGCCCAAAGGCTGTAAAGACTATTTCCTAAAAAAACTGGGCCCTATTTGCACTCTAGTTTTTCTTTTGTGAATCTATAGAAGTATGAGACATAAATTTTTGTAGTTTAAATTTGTAGTATTTTGTTATAGCAACATAGCTGATTCAGATGAAGACTAACGTTAGTCCTATGATTTGTAGGAGGCCAGCTCTCACCTTTTCCAGGGTTCCTATGAGGAGGAGAGAGGAATAAAAAAAATTTAGATAGAAAGATAGCAAAGAGAAGAAAGACATAAACACAGGATATCTTCAAGAGGACCTGGATCAAAACCCAACAGTCCCTTCTGTCTCTTCAAAAGGGCTTTTTGTAACAATGCTAAAGGGGCGAGGAAAAAGACCTTCCCTTTCTAGATACAGCCAAGTGTAAATCCTTTCAAACACCTGGTAAACACACCCATGGTCAAATCATCCCCTTATGCAGCACTACTGGGTAAAGTAAACTCAGATTCTTGGACCCTGAGTAATTTGGGCCTCCACAATGATTCAAACATTAACAAGTTATTTTGTTTGGTTCTAGGCTTAAGCGTGGAGATAAAGATACAGTTGCTCATTTAGATAATTCTGTAAACAGTGAATAGTCCATTTTAGGAGAAACATGCCAGTTATTTCATATTTGGCTTTGACTTCTTAGAGCAGAAAGTACAGCAGGGACCAATCTAAACTGCTCCTATTACATGAACAGCATTTCCAATTTGATTTTCTCAAAAAGACAACTGTCCCAGTAGGTGGGTAATTATAAGAGCACTGATGGGGAGAAGAAGGACTTGGGTATACAGTGCTGTAAGTACTCACTTTAGTTTGATGCACACTGAGTGCTGTAGTACTTAAAGGGAGGATTAATTTGTTAGACTTGCTTTTTAGACACATAACAGAAACTTGGAGTTCCACTGAGAGAATTTGTCATTAAACAATAAATGGACAGAGTCTAGAAGAATGACAGGTTTTGGCTAAAGGAGTTTACATCTACTATTTCTATTTTCCAAATTAATCTTTTGCAACAGGTAGAACTGACACTTTTACTTATAAATTATAGAAATTCATAATAAAATCACCAAAAGTCTCATAATTCCTTAGTTGAAAAAAATCAAGTAAACATTAATCTCTCTTTACTGTGATTCTTCCTGTCATCATGCTTCTTACATAAAATGAGAGCAAGACAAGGAAACAATCAACCTTTGTTGGCAGTTAAATATTTAAAGAATTAATATCAGCAATCATAAACTATCAAAATAAATAGAAGTGAAAACTTCTCAAGTGCACCAAGAAGCCAGAATTCCCCTCACACCAAGATAAAAGATGAGAATAAAGTTATAAATCTGTTTATTTTATGAATACTGATGTAGATGAAAATTCTCAGTAAAAAGCTAAGCTAAAGTGCTGGAGAGGCAGCTTAGCAGTTAAGGGTACATTCTGCCCTTACAGTAGACCAGAGTTTGGTTTCCAGCACCAATGTCAAGTCATTCACAATCACCTGTAATTCAAGTTCCAGGAGATCTGGTTCTCTCTTCTGGCCTTCACAAGCACCTACACTCACAAAGCCATATATACACACAAAATTCACACATGTACAAATAATCAAAAATGAATAAATTATAAACTAAATGTAGCAACTTAGAAAACTATATATCAAATAAAATTTGCCCAGAAATGCCTATTTTTAACATCTGAAGTACCAGTATAGAACTGTGTTAATACAAGAAGGAACAAAACCCATAATATTTTCCACAGATGGAGGGGAAAAAAATCTTTCCACAATGGAACATTTGTTTCATAACAAAGCATTCACTAAAACAGTAACAGAAAGATGACTTATTCAACTTACTAAAGGGTGCCTTGGAAAAACTCACACCCAACATTGTTATTGATTTGAAACATGAAATATTTCTTAATTTTAAGAGGTATATGAGGATATATGCACTTGCTTTTGTTCTCCATTACCCAAGGGAGTCTTGCTTGTACAATCAAGTAAGAAACACAAAAAAGTTCTTCAAAGTGGAAATTTAAAACTATCTGCAGTCTCAGATGGTATTTGACAAGCAAGATGATCTAATGTCACTTGCTAGTCAAAATTACATTTCTATACAGTGTCAGAAACAATTCAAAATGAAAATTAAAACATGAATTATATTTATAATAGCATCAAAATAAATAATTGAAATAAATATAGCCAAACAAGCCTAAGACTTATACACAAATATTAAAATAAATTAACATCCTAAGTAATGGAAGGATATTTGATTAAGGCTTAATGTTGACTAAATGACAAAAGTACCATAAATGAGCTACAGGTTCAATGTATTTTCTATAAAATTGAAGCTTTATTTTCCTTAAGAAAAGTAATACATTGATTCTAAAATTTATTTGGAATTACTAAAATACTATTGAAGTTTGAAGAATTTTTACTTATCGATCATAAAATTTATTGCAAAGTCACAATAACCAAGGCCTGTGGTGCTAGCATAAGAATAGGCATAGAAACCTGTAAGATAAAAGTCAGAGTCCAGTATAAGTTCTACACTTAATTCAATTTTTGGAAAGATGTCATTACATTTCAGAGAGAAAGGACAGTCTTTTTCCAACAAATTGTTAAGGAGGGACTACTAATTATCTTCATAAGGATAAATTTGGATGCCTACCTTATAACATTAAAAAAAATTAAACCCAAATGGATCACAGGCTTAAATGTACATTCTAAAATTATAAAAGTCACAAATGAAAACATGAGAGTTTGATTCCATTTACAGGAAACTGAATCTAGGGCAAGAAGAAACATATCAGTGGCTTCCTATGCTGGGGTGACAGTGATGCCCAGGGTAGAGGAGATTACCCAGGAATGGATAATAGGTTCCTTTTTTGTGCAATAAAAATGTTCTAGAACTCATTTTTAGTGATTCATTTTCAACTGTTGAAATCAACTGTAATATTCACTGTTTCATTCTTCAGTGAGTTGATTTTTCTTCTATTATTAATTATTATTATTAAATTGTATTATTATTGAAAATTATTATTATTAAAAAAAAAAACTCCGGGGATGTCATTCAGGGTATAGAGTGTTACCTAGCATGCACAAAGACCTGCAATGCCCCTAAGTTCATGATCTTCTGCATAGCATAGACTAGGCATGATTGAGGTTAGAGGACCAATTGTGGGAATTGGTTTTCCCCTTTCACATGTGTGTTCCGGGGATCAAACTCAGGTCATCAAGCTTGACAACAATCACCTCTACCCACTGAGCCATCTCAGTATCCCGAGTCCATTTTTTCTTTTGAAATATTATAAAATAACTCTGTGAGAAACACTGGGATACCTTGGCCTTTTGAAAAAAATCAAAGCCCACTTCAATGATACATTTCCTCCAGCAAGGCCACATCTCCTAAACTTTTCAAATAATGCCACTTCCTAGTGACCAAGAAGTCTTTGTCTATCACTGTCTCTCAGTTAAACTGAAGCTCACTTTCTTCCCATTAGACTGGCTGGCCAGAAAGCAACAGTGATCATCCCCTGTACAACACATTTCTAACTACCCTCATCTGTGTCTTGTGACATTATGCCCAATTATAAGATACTGGGCATGAAACCCAAGATTTTGTGATGCGAAGCAAGTACTCTATCAACTGAACTACATCACCGCCCACAGAATCTCACATTTATTTCCATCTTTTTTTTTTAAGTTTGTGATATGGGAGGGTAAACCCATGGCCTCACATCAAGTCCTTTCGTATATTAAGCTACATTTTGTAGTTGGTTTGTTTTGACTTTTTGAGACAGGGTCTCTTGCTCTTTGGCCCTTTACTGGCCTCAAGCTTGGGTATTCCTCCTTCAGCTTCCCTATGCAGAATTACAGGTAGGCATAATTTTTACTGAACTGTGAATATTAAGACCATAAAATATTTGGAAACCAGCAAAATGTGTTTCTAAAGTTTTAGCAATTATTAAAGCTTTAGGATTTGAAATCAAAATCTACCTTTAGCTCTAAAATTTCAGTTTGTATTTTTAAGAGCAAGGTTTATCTGCATAGTAACAATCACATTACTAAGCCTCAATAACTAACTCTGAACATATATCCTAAGTATAAGATTGTCTCAAAATGGACAGGCTCCAAAGGTATACAGCAAACCCTGTCTCAAAAAACTTGTCTTAAAATTCATCCGTTTATCTTTAAGAATTATATTTATAGCTTATATTTCTTAGAATCCAATTTAGTATTAAACAGTTAATTTTAGATTTCTTTAGCATCTTTTCTTCTAAATTGTCTCTTTCTTTGTAATGTTAACAAATTTGTCATCTACATTTTCATGATTAGAATAAGTGAATTTTATGGATTGAATGCTAAGGTTGTGGTAGTTCCATTGTATAACAGCAAGAGGCATGTTACTATTTTGTACTCCAAGACAGGTCAGGCTGGACTTCTGAATTTTCTGCCTCAGCATTTAAAGCTGGGATTACAGATGTCCCAGCATGCTCTGCTTCCCATTTTTACTATTGGTTTTAGATTGCTTGGTAAAGGTATCAGCCCTTGAGCTCTTCATTTGGTTATTACTACATTATCTATGGTTTAATACTTTGAACAATATAATGCATTTTGTTGAATGAGTTTAGAATCACTAGTGACTCTTTAATCATTACTTTTAGTAGTCACATATTAATGACTTTTCCTTTCTATTCCCTAATCATTTTAGACATCACTATGAACAGATTAAGAAGGATCTGTAACTGCCTAATTGTCCCCAGTCCTTCCTTTTTCCTATCTACTCAATTATAATGAAGTCTACCTTAAAGAGAAGGAACAAACATAAGCCAATTATCTCCTGAGCAATAGGAACTCAGATAAAATGTACCCATGTCAGTCTTCTCTTCAAAGTCTTCAAATATAGGAGAAAATGCCTACAGGATCAGTCAGAAAAGCGATGAAAATCTGCACAGCATGCTTTCTGCACCAACAAGCCTTGGGTGTGTTTCAATTCCTTAAAATAAAAAGTTAAGAAAAATCCAATTGTGCATATAAAATGGTATATAACTATAAGAAGCATTATCCTAAGATATAAAATGATATATGAATATAGAGAGCTCTAGCCTAAGATATAAAATGCAGTATAAATGTAGAGAGCAGTACCTGAAAGATTTGGAAACTAACTTTTGAGGGAGAATGAAGAATGTCTTTTCAAAAATCTGCCTTGGGATCTTTGTGTTTTATTTTTAAATAGGAAGAAGGCATTGCATCTGTGAAATATAAGATAACTGCTTTCTTTTTTGCTTGCTTTGAGGTGGACTCTGGGTATTGGTATTTTAATGCTTTTCTAGGTAACTTTACTGGACAGCCAGAGACAATAACTTTTGAGAGAACTAGGTAACTCTAGTTTAAAAGGGGATTGGACCTGAAATTGAGGGGGTTAACTCTCAGTGGAGAAAATAGGATGCTGGGTACATCTACTGATGGCATGGATTGGTCACTTGTATTCATGTATAGGGCTCTCTTTTTTCCCCTTGACTTGTTGATTTGAAAGTTAACTTGAGGAATGGGGCAGTAAAGTAGAATAATTTGTAAGAATTGTAGGCAGAAGTATTTCTGTGATTGTAGGAATAACATGCTGTTTTCTATGGTGTCCCACAGCTAATCATTGCAACACAATAAGCCCCATTCATTCCAACCTTATTATATCCATTTGTAAAGTAAATTATACCCTCTTATGTGTGGCAAGATATTAAGAAAAACAGTTTATTCAAAATATGTCAGCTATAGCAATGAGATTGGAAAGGAGAAGAAAAATATAATCTAGGTTTTCATTGTGTTTGACTACAGACATCTGTAAACACTGGTTATGAGACACAAGAAGCCTGTTGTAAATATTCTGAAGGAATAGTAATTAGAGGCAATGAGTCACAGAGAGCTGTCAGGTGAAAGGCATAAAATTAGCTTTTTCAGACCTTCAGATCACAGTAACATTTCAACTTTGATATCCTTAGAGAATAACCAAATTGAAGATGAACATGAGTAAATATTGATAATCCATCCATACTGTTGAATTTGTTAGGTATAATGTCTGTCTCCTAGGCCTTGTACATATCCCTAATCTGAAAGTACATACACTTTGAAAAGATGGAAAACAAACTTGTGGAGATGTTTGCTCTTCCTTTATTACATTTTAGAAAAATTGTATAAGTATCATCCCACATAGTATGGGCTTCATATTCATATCTGCTTTAAAATGGATATCTACCTTAGCACCTGAGGCTAAACATGTTTATATCCATGGATTCCCTAACATAGGGGCAAAGCAATGCTAGTCAAATTTAAAGACAAAATGTTGCTGTTATTTACTGTGTTTGCAAACATGGCTTAAGAGTTCCTTTTAAGGAGATGTTCCTTTCCATGGGGAGTAACATAGTGGCTTAAATGACATGTGTCTTTCACTAGAAAATTCAAGATATTCTGCAGGAACAAGGTTCAATAGTCTATGTAAAAGTGAACAATACCTAATACCTCTGGAATGACACTAGAAGTAAAAATGAGAAGACAAGGATTAAAAAATAAAATCAAGGACGAGAATAAGTAACTATAGAGACCTAGATTTAATTGTTCTGGGGAGATAGGGGTGCTACATACGGAGTTTATAATGTCATATATGCTTAGCAAGCAGTCTATCTTTGGACTATGTGCTCAGAATCTGAAGATCAAGATTCTAATTCCGTTTCTGTTATGAATTTGCTAGAAACTGTTGCTAAGCCATCCTACCTACTGACTTCACTTCAATATCTGCATTGGACTAGTATTTTAGTGGTTTATAATTTTTTTTAATACCTGACTAGAGTCTTACTTTGAGGTATAATATGTAAATGAGATGTATGTAAAGCTATAGAAGTCAAATTCCTTGAGGCCTGGCCTCTCTGACTTCCCTATGTTCCTGAAATGGACTTGGAGGCATTGCCTCAGATACCATCAGACCCTGAGGACCTTGCTACACCAATTGTGGTCTAGAAAACAGGAGCTTCATTTGGCTGAAGATTCAGCACCTCAGAGGCTTCTAAAGACCTTCAAGCCACCAGCAGGAATGACTAAATCCAAACCTGCATTCTAAGAGGTCCTCCAGAAATTGACTTCATATAAAGCCTGGCTCTACATACGCATGCAACTACATTTGAAAACTAGTTACTGAACTATTTTTGTTAGCCCATAATGATTATTGGTATTAATTTTGTCCTTTGATAGATGTTGGAGCCCACTGGGTTTACTGGTGACTGTAACCAGCAGGACTGCCTAGGAGGCTGATTGGATCACAGGCCCGAGTGCCAGGTGTTTGTAAGGGTCTACACATGGCTATAACTAGCAAAGGGGAGGTCCTTTGCCCCTCCCCTTGGCATTGTTATAAATAGCCCTTTGGAATAAAGCTCTGGGCAAAGGTGGATAAGGATCAAGGTCCACCCAAGGCGATCCTGTATTTCAATCTGTTTCTCTCCCTTCTTTACTTCTAAGTCTCTTATCTCTCATTCCTCAAGAGTCCCTGCTGTAGCTGAAGTTTTCCTGTGTCCCACCTGGCTCATGGTCAGGACAAATCTCTCTCACCCACCAGTCCTGCAGCCGCTTGGACCCAAGTAAACACACAAAGGCTTATATTAATTACAAACTGTGTGGCCTGTTGGCCCAGGCTTCTCACTAGCTATACCTTACATCTTAAATTAACCCATTTCTATAAATTTATACTTTGCCACGTGGCTCTTGGCTTGCCGGTATCTTTACATCTTGCTTCTCCTGGCGGCTGGCAGCGTCCTCACTCAGCCTTCCTGTTCACAGAATTCTCTTCTCTGCTTGTCCTGCCTATACTTCCTGCCTGGCTACTGGCCAATCAACATTTTATTTATTAACCAATCAGAGCAACACATTCACAGCATACAGAGTGATATCCATAGCACCCTGGGGTAAATAAATGTTGGGGCTGGTCCCCTACAGACAGACTATTGACTCTTAATTGAAATATCAGTGATCAGGAACAAAAAAATATGTGACTAGAATGTCATTTTTAGAGGTTTAGATATAGAATGTAGGACGTTATTGTTTTATCATATTGCCAGCCCAGACTATGCCTATTTCATAATTTTACCTTAACGTTGATTGGTGTACTAGTCAAAAGCCCCATAAGAACTTAATGGCACGTTCAAAAGGCATGACTGAAGATAGTTTTAAACAAAGTGGGTAAGAATATAATTGTGGACAAGCTTAAAGAAACTAACAAGGGATGGTGAATAATTCTCTATCAGCAGTGGGACCATGGACATTTTTAATGCTGCTGAAGCAAAAGGCAGGAATGCATGCTTTTAACAGTGTTAATTGTGAAGGGCCCACTATAAATGCTTTGATCTTTGATGGAAAGATACAGCCAGTGTCCAAACCAGATCCCAGTACAAAGTAAACCAGGAGAAAGAATAAACCAGATTTTCTCTCTTCGTTTGGTCACTTGTCACTCACTACCATTTAATCCAAAGTGGAAGCCATAGTACATGAAAGCCAAGGTATACAGTCTATCCTGGTCCTCCTGGGGTTCAGGACTGGGCACAGAAGGCAGAAAGAAAATAATAGTTAAGCAAACAATGACTATCTGATAGTAATAAGTTGGGTGTATATGTAAGAAGCAATTAGGAAAGTAGGAAATAATGACATGATCTTACTTTCTTTACATGTATGTTTATACATCTGTGCAGGCACTGATGTGTGCTAGGTATTAAGAATTTTCTAAGAAGCAGTGAGGTATAGAAAACTGTGTGTCAGGTATTTTTGTGCTTCTGTAAAAAGTTTTAGTCAAGGCAATGTTATTAATATATGACTACCTAACACATAATTTATGATTGGCATTATTAAAGAAAATAGATTGCAAAAATGTCTTTATTATCAGGAACCTAGACTTGGGATCAATAACATCAAATACATATTACAAAAGTATAAACTAGGAATAGGGGAAAATGATTCATTGATTCATTTACCTACCATCATTTATTGAACACTTGCTGTTTTCTAGGAAGTATCCTTGTGTCAAAATTAAAAAATGACATGAGTCAAAAAATATGATCTTTGTCCACATAGAATTTATAATCTTGTTGAAAAGACAGACTTTAATGGTATCATTCAAGTTTGAGTGTTTTTAGAAAAGGTACATAGAATTTTTTTAGGAATTTAAACAGACAATTTAGATCAGACAGCCAAAAATCGACTCCACGACACATTTGAGATCTGAAGTATAAAAAGGAAGTTAGGCAAGCAATGAGAGGTAGAAAATGTGAAAGCAACTGATGGGAGAGTAGAGATAAGAGTGTTTGACTGTGAGGCACTAGAAAGAGGACAGTGTGAGTAACCTAGGTAGGGTACAGAATATAATCCAAGAAGCCCATACAGTGAATGAAAGATGATGGCATAGTTTATAACCTGAAAGTAGACTTTGTAGCTGGAGTAGCTATCTATGGAAATATGGTGTTAATTCTTTATTCTTAAGCCATGAAAAGTTACTGATGCATTAATAAGTAAACAAATTACTCAAATGATTGGAAATTATCAATATAAAATATTGAACTTTTATTATGTTCAACTAAAACCTTGTCTCTTTCTGATGTCTCCCTGAGAAAGGAGAAGAAAAAGACATTTTTTCCTTAAAATTTAACTCGAATTTTGATTTTTCTTCCAATGTAGAAAAAAGGCTTATCTGTTCTCAGTTCTTCTCTTTGCTGTGCGTAAAGATAAAAACATCTTTTTTAAAGACATTCATAGCAATGTTCTTATTAACCATATTATAAAGTCAGAAACATTTTAAATTGATTATTGTCCAAAGTAATATGCCAAAAGTACAACAGAGTCATGACAACAATTAAGAATTTCATGCCTATGAGTGTGTGCATTTGTATATGTTATTCTTACTCTCAAAATATTCTCAATTCTTTGTTAATACTAGCACTTACATTTTGACCTTCATTTAATCTCTGAGCTTTACTGCTAACTCTATGATAATACAATCATTTTGTCTTTCTTGGGAAACTAAATCATTATCAGTGTATAGGACACAGTACCTTAAAGTGGGCACATTCAAGAGAATAAAGGTGAACATAATCAGGTTGTAGTTGGGAAAGGATCATGATGAATTCTTCCTACCCAGGTCCTGGTGTTGAGAAGACACAAGCCTATATCTCTTCTGAAGTGTGTGGTGAAGATGGTGGACAGTGATCTTTACCAAGATCAGTTGTCTTAGTCAAGGCAAACACTGCTATGTGCTACGTGAATCTTAGTCCTTTAACACAGTGAAGTGTATTTCTTGCTCACACCCTAGTTCTGAGGCAGGTTAGGCATTTCCCGAGTATCCCACCTGCAAAGGAGACTTGAAGCATGCAAGTTCTCCTTCTATATGATTTATCACCTTAGACAAAATGGAGTCTGTAATTACTTAGGAAAGGAGGGAAAGAATATTATAGACCAGACTCATATTCTGATGGTTATAACTTACTCACACGTCCATAACTTAAGCAGCTTTCTTCTTTAGTCTCTATTATAATCAGATTGGTACTCTTCACTCTGGACTTCGTTCATTCTTTCATCTATGTCGGTGTACCTTTCCTTCCTATTTCAGTAACCCACATGATTCTCATGGTCACAGGCAGCTTTTAGGAGGTATTTCTACAGCTGAATTATCTTGGGAAGGAATTTTTCATACGTTGTTTATATTCACAGGAATGGCCTGGAAAACATATTCTGAAGACCTATGTATAGGAAACATTTTACCAATGTAAACTCGGGTTTCATCATCATATTGTAATTTATGTAGCATTTTACATGGTTTTTGAAATTTTCTTTTAGTTGATAGAAGTGAGCTGAAACATTACTGATAAATCTTTATCTCTAGGTTTTCACCATGAATTTAATGCTGCAGTTTATTTTAATGCATACACATTCTATGCCTTTTCAATAGAACTTTATAAAATAATACCATAACTCATTGGGCTGGGTATGTGCCTCAGGAGTAGAGTGTTTGCATAGTATGCAGAAGGTCCTGGCTTCAATTCCCAACGTTGCAAATTAAACACACACAAAGACACACACACACACACACACACACACACACACACACACACACACACCCCTCCTCTTCAACGTACTTCCATTATCATTTCCTGATTGTAGTGTCTCTCATGTGTTAGCTATATTTATTACCATTGTCATAATACTTAGCAACAGTGATAATTACTGGTAGTTATAGAGTGCATATATAGATAGGTACTGAGATATGCCTTTTATGTGCCTTATCTCACTTAAGTTTTGTTCAAATGTTATCCTGGAAAAATATTTTTCTAATTTTCCTGGTAAGTTTGCCGTTGTATATGTGGTCATCTCTTAATTGAAAATATACATGACTTTACCTTTTAGACATTTGTACAACCTCTTTTGAGAAATGCTTACTTAGGACTTTCCTCCTTTTTATTTGTTGTCTAGTTGATATCTTTATGTATTTTGTTTGATCTGAAGTAATTACTAAATTATGATTTGTAAGTTGTTATCCCAGTCTTTAGGTGTTCCTTCCATTTTGTTGATTGCTTTATTTGTTGTAAAGACACTTTTTAGTTTGTTATAATGCATTTGTTCATTTTTGCTTTGGTTGCTTATACTTCCAGAGTTATAGTCAAAAATGTCATTGCCCCCCAAAATGACAAAGAACACCTACTCCGTGTGTTCTACCAGTAGTTTCATATCTTCCATCTATGATTAAGTCCAAAAAACTTTGAGTTGATTTTTATATAATATAGGATAAAGATCTACCTGAATTCCTTTTTTGTTTTTGTTTTTATTTTTTGTTTTATTTTTTTATTAAGAAATTTTTATTCATTCCACATACTAACCACAGATCCCCACCTCATCCCTCCTCCTGCTCCATCATGAAATTTGCAGGTAAATGGATGGAACTAGAAAATACCATCTAGAGTGACATAACCCAGACTCAGAAAGACAAACATGGTATGTACTCACTCATAAGGGGATACTAGATGTAAAGCAAAAGATAACCAGACTACAACTCACAGCTACAGAGAAGCTATATAACAAGGAGGACCCTAAGAGGGATGCATGGATCAACCTGAATTCTTACACACATGGAGTATCTAATTTTCCCAACAGAATCACTAAACAGACTATCCTTTTCCCATTGTATCTTAGTTAAAAAGGTCAAAATGTAATGAAAGTCCACTTTCTGATGAAGACTGGTCTACATCATGTTTGTTAGCAGGCTCTATAAAGATTCCACAGTCTGTGCATATGCCAGTATCGTGTGTTATAGCTTTGACACATACATACACACATATATATCCAGCTCTGTTTTTAATTTCCTCTTTATTCTTGATGGATGGCTTCCAGATAAATAATTCAGTTGATAGGATGTGTTTTACTTTCAATACTTGAAAAAAATTACATCCTGATTTCTTCTGCTTTTCATAAATCAAGATGAAAAGAACAGTGATAATTTAATTTGTTGCCAATAAGAAATGTTTCAAACAGCCAACTCATGCACTAAGTACAGGACCCGGTCCCACTGCCTGGATGCCTCCCAAACAGATCAAGCCAATCAACTGTCTCACCTATTCAGAGGGCCTAATCCAGTTGGGGGCCCCTCAGCCATTGGTTCATAGTTCATGTGTTTCCATTCATTTGGCTATTTGTCCCTGTGCTTTATCCAACCTTGGTCTCAACAATTCTCGCTCATATAAACCCTCCTCTTTCTCGCTAATTGGACTCCCGGAGCTCCACCTGGGGCCTAGCTGTGGATCTCTGCATCCAGTTCCTTCAGTCATTGGGTGGGGTGTTTGGCCATCCTATCACCAGAGTAGGTCCTGGGGCTTATGCAGGGACGCTTGGCTCAGCCTGGGAGGAGGGGACTGGACCTGCCTGGACTGAGTCTACCAGGTTGATCTCAATACTCGGGGGGAGGCTTTGCCCTGGAGGAGGTGGGAATGGGGCTGGGTGGCCTGGTGGGAAGGGGAGGGGGGCAGGAGGGGGGAGAACAAGGGAATCCATGGCAAATATGTAGAACTAAATTATGTTGTAAAATAAAATAAAATTAAATTAAAAAAAGAGAAATATTTCATTTCCCTCTGGCTAATTTCAAGAGTTTTTTTATTCAATTTTCAAAAAATCTCAATTTTGCTGAGCCTTATAGTTTATATCTTTGATTTTTAATATATTTGAGATCCATTTAGCATGTTGAATTTCATTTTTAGGACTTTCATTACATTTTGATCTTTTTAGCTATTATTTCACCTAATACATTTTTTGTTTTACCATATTTCACCTGTATATCTGACAAGCTCATGATGTAAACTTGAAATATAAATGTAAATGTTTGTTTTGTATTTTCCTGCAGGTTCCAGGAACCTTTTTATAAATTCTATTTTTTCTCACTTCTTTAGATTGAGTAAAATTCTTCTGTCATCTCCACTCATTTTTGAGCACACCCAGAGAGTTTTCTATTTTTGTAACTCCATTTTTTTCAGTTTGATAATTTCCATTTGTTTAAGTTATATATTTTATTGCTTTACTGATATGTTCTGGACATTTTAAAAATTCATTTGTGCCGGGTGGTGGTGGTGCACGCCTTTAATCCCAGCACTTGGGGGGCAGAGGCAGGCGGATCCCTTTGAGTTGGAGGCCAGCCTGGTCTACAGAGTGAGTTCCAGGAAAGGTGCAAAACTACACAGAGAAACCCTGTCTCACAAAAAAAAAAAAAAAAAAAAAAATCATTTGTAAAGATATTGTAATTGCCTGCAGAAATATTTTACTGTTTTCTTTAAAGTTCTTTTAAATACTTTAATTTTATTACTGTTTTACATCCATGTATGCATAGCATTACATCATGTGTTAATCTGATGTCTGCAGCCATCAGAAAATGATATCAGATCCTGGGAGTGTTTACAGATGATTATGAGCAACTGTGTGGGTGCTAGGAATCAGCCATCCTCTGCAATAACAGCAAGTACTCTTAACAGCTGAGCCTTCTCTACAGTCTCAGTTTTAAAATTCTTTTTTTTTTCCACTGAAAATACATTCTTCTCTCATACAGTACATCCTGATCACAGTTTCCTCTCCCTCCACTCTTCCCAGTTTTCTGCCACCTCCCCTGTCCGTCAGATCCATGCCCTCCATTTCCCTTCAAAAGAGAACAAGCATTCAAAAGACAACAACCAAACATGACAAACAAGATACATTATGGCAAGGTAAAAGCCCTCATATGGCCGGGTGGTGTTAGCGCACGCCTTTAATCCCAGCACTCGGGAGGCAGAGGCAGGCAAATCACTGTGAGTTCGAGGCCAGCCTGGGCTACAGAGTGAGTTCCAGGAAAGGCGCAAAGCTACACAGAGAAACCCTGTCTCGAAAAACCGGGGCGGGGGTGGGGTGGGGGCTCATATGGAGGTTGGACAAGACACTCCACTGATAGGAAAAAATTCCCAAGAGCAGGCAAGAGTCAGAAACACATTCGCTTCCACTGTCAGGAGACCCACAAAAACACAAAGTAAATAGCCATAACATATAAGCAGAGGACCTGATGTAGACCCATGCAGGCCCTATGCTTGCTACTTCAGTCTCTATGAGCCCTTGTGAGCCTTGCTTTGTTGATTCAGTGGGCCATGTTCTACTGGTGTTCTCTATTCCGTCTGACTTTAAAATTATTAATAGGTAATTCCCATATCTGACTCAATTCAGTGTTGGCTGTAGATGTAACCAACCGTCTTATTAAATAAGAAACACAGAACCAATGCAAAGAAGAAAGCCAAGAGGTCAGAGCTAAGAGCTAAAACCTTACCCTTCTTCCTGCGGTGGTCCTACCTCTCCGAAAGAGAGCTACTTCCTGTGTTAAAGTCTTTATAAAGACTTTTGGTTCTGCCTTCTCATTGGTTGTAAACCCAACCACATGACCACCTCGTCACTGCCTGTCTGTACAAACCTCCATGGTCTTCTATGGTTGGTATTGAGATTAAAGGCATGTGTCTCCAATGCTGGCTGTATCCCTGAACACACAGAGATCTACCTAGCTCTGCCTACCAAGTTCTGGGATTAAAGGCATGCACTACCACTGCCCGGCTTTCCTATGGCTTGCTAATAGCTCTGACCCCCGGGCAACTTTATTTATTAACATACAAATAACATTTTAGTACAAAATAAAATATCACCATAGTTGGCATCAATTGATTGTCTTGTTTCCTTCAAGTTATAATTTTTCTGATCCTTATATCAATGTTTATCTTTCTATTATGTTCAGGATAGTCTGCCTGTTGTGTTAGAAGACTCTATATCCTACTAAACTTTAAACATTTTTAGTGTGGAATTACTTTTATTAGGTTTATCTGAGTGGGTGATAACATTCATCTTTGTTCTAACTTGTCCTTGGTAATGATGTTAGATAATAGAGATACTGGATAATATAGAACACATTTTGACAGGCAGTGTCTTGGTATCTTTATATGGAGGAGGGACATTCAGCCTGTGTAAAGGGTGCTTGCTGCTGCCCCTGTACCTCTACTGTCAGTCTTATCCTTTCTTGTGGCCTTAGTCATGCAAAATAGTGGCAGTGTTAGGAGGTGAGAGCAAGAACCTTAATGCAGAGTAGAAGCTTCTCTGCCTGGAAACTTTGTGTCTACTATTCTTTTTTCCAAAAGACCTAGTCTCTTGAAAGTTATTATTACTCTGTAAAATAAAAAACCAGGCCAGAAACCATTTTAATTCTTGAAAATCAGAGGGCATATAACTTTGTGTGTTTCCATAAATTATATCTCAGAAAAAAAATATCAAAGCCACATCCACAAAGTTTCTAGATAAGATGAATAAACAGCTACTTTATCAGCATGTACCAATTTTTCCTCCTTTAACTGCTTGTTGAGGACATCTCTCTAAAGTTTCTTTGTCATCACATTAATTTATACTTAAAATTGTAATTGTTCTCTTTCTCTTTCCCCACAACTATCAAGCTTCCTCAATTCTGTGTATAACCAAAAAGCAAGTATTCAAAAAATGTGTTAGTTATAGACACCATCCTCATCAGAATTATTATCATCATTTCTCTTTCAAGCATAATGAAAACTAAGGTTTGAGAGCATGAATAACTGGACTGAACTGAGCTAGAATTCTAATTCAATGACTTTCAATCCTGTATTACAATTTATTATCAAATAATCTCTTTTTATGATTTCTATTTTATGAATTCTTATAGATGTTGGAAAATACTTATTTTTATTAGGCTATTATCTTGTAAAAATTCTAATATTATTGGGTATGTAATAAACCTTACATTTGGGACAGTTTTCTACAATTCTGGTTTCTCTGAAAAAAATGTGGTTTCTAGAGGAGTATTTTTTCATTGCTAAATTAATACATGCAAATATTGGGTTTAGGAACTGATAGTGAACAAACAATTCAGGAAGAAAAATTTGTATTGTTTTTCAACTAGAAAAAAATATATGACAGTGATACAAATATTCCAGCTTACTATTTAAATAAGAGAGGAATTCACCAATAAAAATTACTTAAAAGGGAAGCTATTTGATTCAGTTTTTTTTGTTTGTTTGTTTTTTTTTTTTTTTTTTTTTTGTTTTTCGAGACAGAGTTTCTCTGTGTAGCTTTGCGCCTTTCCTGGAACTCACTTGGTAGCCCAGGCTGGCCTCAAACTCACAGAGATCCACCTGGCTCTGCCTCCCGAGTGCTGGGATTAAAGGCGTGCGCCACCACCGCCTGGCTTGTTTCATGGTGAACATGTTTTTTTTCTCTCAAAATCTGTAGAAGTTCAAGATTTTAAAAAATTAACAAATAGCCACTAATAAATAAATAAAAATATTTTTGTTTTATGTATATATTTATTAGTTCTTTGAGAATTTTGTACAATGTGTTTGGTCATTTCTTCCCAGATTCACCACAGTTACAAACTATTCAACTCAGCTTCTTTGTATGTTAAAGTAATTTATATACTTTGTCTCACATATCAAATGACGAATATTATTTGTGGAAACACACATGGATTGATTCCAGTGTGTTCAGTTGATCTCTTTAAAGAGAAGTCATAAAATAAAGGACAATATCAAAACAAAAAAATGTCAATTATGACAGAAAATGTGGCCATTGATACCTAGGAAGTAAAAGGAAAGAGAAAGAGGAGAACCATAGGGAGAACAGATGGGCAGTGGAGTAATGTGGTGAGGAGAGACAGACAGTAAGAACAAAAACCAAAGGAAAAAGAAGGATAAAATACAAATACATCCAAAATCAAAGGGGAGGAAAGAAAAAAAGTAAGACAGGAAAGACAGTGAAGAGAACAGGAGGGTGGAAGGAAAGAAGTGAGGACAAGAGAGATAGAGGAGAGGAAGCAGAAGTTTAAATCCAGATGCACCAGAGCTTACCACTAAGACTTAAGATTATAAGCTCTTTAAGGTTTAGAAAGCTTTTGGTCCTTTGTTAAATTTTAAGTAAGTAGTCAATGTACTATTTTTTTCTTTTGTTAAAGATTGATATAACATTAATCTTAAAAGGGCTTATTAATTAAAAAAAAAAAAAACGGGAGCCAGATATTAGGGTGAAAGCTGAAAGATCAGAAAAACAAAACAAGCCACAGCCAACCTCACTTTCCAACTTCTCAGTGGATCCTGTTTCCTCAGACTGAAAGCTTCTCAGTCCTCACCCCTGAGGGTCTCAGTTGAACTGTTGATTAATTCCTATCTCCTCAGCCCTTATATACCTACTGTTCTCCACCCAGCCATGTCACTTCCTGGGATTAAAGTCATGTGTGCTTTCCAAGCAAAGGCATGAGATCTCAAGTCCTGGGATTAAAGGCATGTGCTGCCACTGCCTGACTCTGTTCCCAGTGTGGCCTTGAACTCAAAGAGATCCACACAGATCTCTGCCTCCCAAGTGATAGGATTGAGGGTGTGTGCCACCACTGTCTGGCCTCTATGTCTAATCTAGTGGCTGGCTCTATCTTCTGATGCCCAGATAAGTTTATTAAGGTACACAATATATCACCACAGATCAATTCTTTTCTCATACAATATATCCCAATTACAGTTTTTTCTACCTCTACATCCTCCCCCTCCACTACAGATTCATTCCCTTTCTTTATTAGAAAAGAACTGGTTGCTGTGAGATAACAATTAAACATTAAAAAAATAAAATATAATAAGATGAAGGAAAAACTATCATATTGAAGTTGGAAAATCCAACAGAAGAGTCTCAGTAGCAGGCACAATATACACTAATTTTTAAACTATGACAGGATAAACTATGTATTTATTCCTTTTTTGCCCTTACTATCCTCCATTAGGAAATTACATGACATTAACAATACTTTTGCCACAAAATGCATATTAGGAATGTATGAAACAACCTAGAAATATTTTACAAGACAATGATTTCAAACATGGCCTCCAGTCCTCTGAAAACCCACTTGTGTGGAACTGAGAATGATTTCTCACCACATAATTTTCTGGCTTATATAATTTGGGTTCATCAATATACTGTAAAATATTTGAAAAAGAAAATGTTATTTGGTTTCTTTATCTTTATCACTCAGAACAATATTAGTAAATAAAAACATTCAATATCTGCTCTGGTGAGAGTTAGAACACGGAGTAAAAGGGTAAAATACTGGACTTCATAAAGTGAGCATTGAGAACTCATTTCTTTAAACTCATTACATCAAGCCAGAGTTCAGTTTATTCCCTTCCCCAAGGTTGTGGTAAATGGTGAATAGTTTTAGCCTGTATTTATTCTCGATATCTAGCTTCATAAGATAGCCTATGGCTTTTTATAAACAATAATGGAGAGTAAATGTATGGAGCATATTCTCTGTGGAAATGGATGATGACTTGGAATGACAGAGGCAATCTCAGGGTTGATCAGCTCTTGGCCCTTTTTTCATCTTAGATGCTTACAGGCAGGTATCTTTCTATCCAACTGTGCTGAAGCATATTGATCTAACCTAAATAACTCATTGAAGTCATGTCCTGTGGCTACACTCTGCCAGTTTTCAGTAGCACCCCAAACTGAGATAGCATAACCCTGTTTCTGGTTTGTTTTTTGTTTTTTTGTTTTTTGTTTGTTTGTTTTCATTAAATGTCAATTCCCTGACTTTTGTGAAAAGTCAAAAAAGGAAAAGATGGCATTGCTTTACTTTTCCCTTTACTATACCTTCTTAACTGACTTTAGTGCTATTCTAATTTGATATCTGTGGGGTATATTTTGTTTTATGGATGTGCTTCTCTCTGCTAATGATGGCTTAATGACAGATCACTGGTTTAAATTCTTTTTTTCTAAGCTTACAAAATTGCCCACTACTTTTAGTTTAGTCATTGTGATGACTGCTACTTTTCTCAAGTACTGTAACTGGTTGAAAAATTATGAACATAAAGCCAAATAATTGTTATGGTTCATCTTAAGCTCCCAGATTTAGTTTTTGAATGGAGTGCTATTTTAATGACAGTTAAGTACAGATATTTTGACATGTGAATTTATCCTGATTCTATTATTATTAAGCTGGAGGTTTTTGAGTTGGAAATAATTCCATCTTGAATAAAAATCTTTTCCTATTTCATTTTTCATTGACCTCATTTTGTATTCTGTCACCATCTTTATAATAAGATACAAAACAATTATTTCTATTATGAACGATGACATTTATACTTACTTTAAATCAGTTGAAAATTTGCTAGTGTGAAAACAACAATCCATACAATTAAGAAAACATTTCTGTTCCTCTTAGTCATTAGGTAATATATTAATTTTTTGACCTGCGTATGAGGAAAACTGATCAAAATTCCATGTCTATTTCATAGGTGATGGAAATCAAAGGACAAATGATTCATGTTCCAGAATCAAATGCCGTTTTGTTTCTGGGCTCTCCATGTGTGGACAAGTTGGATGAACTTATGGGCCGAGGACTACATCTCTCAGACATCCCTATTCATGATGCTACCCGAGATGTCATTTTAGTTGGAGAGCAAGCAAAGGCCCAGGATGGCTTGAAGAAGAGGATGGATAAATTAAAGGCCACCTTAGAAAGAACTCACCAGGCCCTTGAAGAAGAGAAGAAGAAGACAGTGGATCTACTGTATTCCATTTTCCCTGGTGATGTAGCCCAACAGTTGTGGCAAGGACAGCAAGTGCAAGCCAGAAAGTTTGATGATGTCACCATGCTCTTCTCAGACATTGTGGGTTTCACAGCCATATGTGCCCAGTGTACTCCCATGCAGGTGATCAGCATGCTCAATGAACTCTATACCAGATTTGACCACCAATGTGGATTTTTGGATATTTACAAGGTAATAAACATGAGCTACTTCTATATAAGTACTGTTGAATAACAAACAATTCATAAGAACACATACTAACTTAAACTTGATAATGAATTATATATATATATTATACATGTTCTACACATATATACACACAGAGAGAAATTTTATATACAATACACATTTTCTAGACTTAGCAAAATTTCATTATTTCATGTTACAATATTGGCTTCAACAACTCTGATATTGCTCTTTAAGAAAAACAGTTCTGCACAGCTGCTTCTCTATATTCAGTATTACTAAATAATTAAACATATGATACTAGCCAAATTTGAACCACATAATAATTTTTTGCTTAAAATGTGAGACTCCAGTATAGATTAAGAATTTTTTATTTTGATAGATTAAAGGAAATAACAAGTGATGTTAAATATGGACTGTATTATTTAACTTTGAGTAATCAGGATTTTCACAGTGTCAATGAAGTGAGAGCCTTTAATTCTAAAAGAATATATGTAAGTATTCTCATTCTTCCCCACATGGTCAATAGTTCTCAGTTAGAAGCTCCTTAATGTTTTCAACTTTGAAATGGAAAGATGTCATGAATGAGTACCAACTACCATTTATGATTTAGTTTTGGCCAACTCTGTGTGAATTCTTATTAAAACTGTAGCCATACTTCCAGAAGTTCAACATCTAGTTGCCTAATAAATAGTTTGCATGGTTTTCTTACACAGATTATGTAATGTCAGAGTGCAGGGCTTTTTTATGTGAAGGACAGCAAGGACATTTAATTTAAGCAAGTGGTGAATGGCAGGGTTTTAATATACTTGTCTAAGCAGCATATAAACAGATTTGGAAAGAATTTACGTGTTTCATTTTTGTCTTGGCTTATGACTCAAGAGATATTCTCATTAAGATGTGTCTCCTTGGAAAAATGAGACTACATAGAACATTAAATAGAACACACAGCAGATGCTCACTTACCCTGTGAGTGGTAAGCATTCTGTGTGGAGGAAGGATGTGAAATATGCCTTGTTATATAAAATAAGAGTTTTTACAAATTGCCTTTAACCTCTTTGTAATTTATTATTGCATAATTTGTTACAAAAGTAGCTCAGTGTCTGGTTCTAAGCTAGAGCAACACCCCAATCCTAACACTCTTTGGTCCTGATTATTTCCCAAAAGAGAAGAAATCAGCCCAAATTTGCCTGTACTTTCTTCCTTCATACTTCATCCTTCATATTATTGCAACCACTAATCTTGTTGTTTTTTTTAAATCACTGGCTTTCAGTATTTATCTCCTCCAGCTTGCATTTTTTAACTCTAAGTTTATATAATTAAGTGAAAAAAATAGATAAATAGATTCATTTTAGAAAATACATGGAAATTCATAGTTTAAATAAAATATACAGGAGGCTTTGAAGAGAAATAGGAGAAATGTGGTGCTTTCTGAGGATAACAGAACAGTTTTGAAGCTTAAAAATATAATCAGCTTTCATAGACATCTGATATTCCTTCCCCTAAGATAAGCTACAACACCTCAAAGGAAAAATAAGTCTGTGAAAATATCATGCATGATCTTCAAATTTTCCCATATGTTATTAAACCAAGGAAACATTCCTATAGGCATAAATAACTACCTGTAAGCTTTAACTTGCAAATTGATCTTCTCATTTCAATACTTAACTGTACTTTCTACCTCTTATCTTTATGTGTATGTATGGAGGAAATACATGGATTACTGAGAAAAGGACTATTTGTTAATGGGTAATATGGGGGAACAGCTCACTGATACAGGTCAAGACAAATTCAGTTGCAGAGTCCCTGGAAGGCTGAGAACCAGTCCCACACTGCTTTACACCACCTGACTCGGTCTTCACCATCCAAGAGCATGAGACAGAGGGGACCCGGCATGCATGCTCCCCAGATCTTAAACTAGCCAAGAGGCCATGCCCTCGGGGCTGGTACCCCAAGGCCATAGGTGGAACGAATAACCAAAACATCTCCCCTTTTTGTCTAAATAAGAAAGTTCTAAACCTAATACAAAACTATATATAATAAGAACAATTATCAAATATTGTCCAGGAGAAATAAAAGGTAATACATAAACACAAAAATGGAACTGCAAAAAATAAGAACAGCATCAATCAAGAAACAAACTAATTGTCCAGATCATAGTTAAATGGCAAATTACAGAGATTACTCCAAAAGCTGTCCTAACCTGAAGAATCTAAATCTAGTACCTGATATGCTCTTAGCCAAGATATGAGAGGAATGTAACTGCGACCATCAAGTCTTTAACCCCATCAAAGACCTGAGAAGGGAAATAGTATACCTGAGTGAACAGGAAGTGCAAGCAAGCAACTTCGGAAAAATTACAAGAAATGACAGACAGCTGGCTGCCTGGACAGCCCAAGGCCATAGGTGGAATGAATACCCACTACATGTATATGTGTACTTTTAATTAAACAGATATGTTTCAAACCACAAATTTTCTTAAAGTAAACTTGCTTTTCAAATTTAAGTAATGAAATATGAATGCATACAATTCCAGGGCTATTTGTTTTTAACATATTCAATGCTAAGGTTATATGGATCTGCAATAGGTAGATGGGACAGCTTTGGGTGTTTATTTGGGTTAAAATGAGGTGTGTTTTGGCAATCGAGGTGCAATATGTGCTGAAGTCACAGTGATGATGAGGATGGAGAAAGGGAAAGATGGGGCTGAAATGGCCAAGCAGAAAAGAGCATGTTTATCAAGCATGAGGATCTGACTTCAGGTCCACAGAACCCACACAATAGCCAGGCATGGTGGTATGCAACTGTAACCCTGGTGCTCAGAGAACAGAGACAGGTGGGTCCTGATGGGTGTCATCACTGGCTAGCTAAGCCAGCTGAAACAGGAAGTTCTAGGATCACCGAGAGATTCTTTCTCAAAATAATAAGACAGGGGATGAGAAAGAAAGATATTTGGAAGTTAACCTCCGGCACACACAAATACATGTGCATGTAAGTGAGTGCACACACACACACACACACACACACACACACACACACACACACTATTTCTAAAGAGAGTGAAAAAAAGGATAAACAGAAGTATATTATGAGAAATAAATTAAAAAGAATGTAAATGGGCAATTCTTTGGCTGACCTGTACCTGTCTACTTTCTATCATGAAATCATTCAAGTTTATTCTTAAGCATATTTATACTATGCTGTTGTATACCATAGACTAATTACTAATATGTGCTGTGAATTGTTGGATACTTATAACATAAATCCCAAAAGTTATTTTTTAAGCAACCCCATTGATATACAAAATATAAAACTCTAGATTTAAAGTATTATAGGTTTTGAATAGAATAATTATGTCCCAGAGAAAAATGTCCAAGCCACATTTATATTATAAAGCAGATAAAGTGGAATGAAAATAGAAAACAAACTTGAGGGAGTATCTCAAGAACACATTCAAAGTTGGCCGCAACACAGTGAGACCCAAGTCTTTAAACATGTGGCTGCCCATCTCATATTTTAGCATTTCACTATTATTACAGAGATGTGGTGATGAATTATTATTGGAGTGGAAGAATTCAGCAAATCTAGGCCATGATAAGAAGGTTCTGCTAAAATAATTCAGTGTTCTCTAAAGTGGGAGGTGTGGAAAGAAGCTGTGGATTTTACTGAGCACATTTCAAGCCATGAAAAAATTAAATGCGTTGTAGGGCTTGGCTGCCAAGATGTTACAGGTGTGTGAATACTAAGGAAGACCCGGGTACTTTGGAGGAAATTCATGTTATAATTTGATTTTTTTTGTAATTAGAAGGATATATATATATATATATATATATATATCATCAATAATGTACTATGTCATATATTGTTAATTTGATAGCACATAGAAAGCAAACAATGAAGAACCAGTAATTCTAACTTATGAAATTAATGTCCGTTGACAATAGAGGAAACCATAGGAATAATGGTAGAGGCTTTAGAGAGTAACACTGCAATGTAGCTTTTACTTCTCCACTTCAACTTTGGCAACACATTTTGTGTGAGATAAGAAAGAAGCAGAGAGAAAGCTGGATTCTCCCACTCATCCAGATTTCTATCCTTAATAGATTCCTTAACTCTGTTTTTCTCTAGTATCATACCTTGTAACAGTATCTGGTACAGAAAAATAAATATAATGTTAGCTGACATTCCTGTTTTTAGACAAGTATACCTAGGTATATGATGGGGGAGCTACATGTTATATTTGAAAATCTATGGGTATTCCTTTGTATACCCAGTGTTTATTAGAACTGAAAAAAATGTAAATGATGTCACTTGGTCCCTTATGACCAGGAGTTGTCACACTGTCCCTGTTGCATCAAAACAAAACCAAACTTGTGACAAGTTAGATAATTCAGGCATTTCAGGAAATAAATCAGAACTTGAATCATGTTAATTCTCCCCCCCCCTCTCTCTCTAAGGTTTTGAAATTTTATTTCAATGTAACCAGAACCAACAAAATTCCTACTGCTATGTATGCCTAAGCCAAAGCTAGAAAGATGCTGGGAGGAGGCAGTGGTGGGATTTAGGAACAAGCAGGCCTAGAAGCCTTGAGCATATATCTGAGTGTTTGTGACCAGGCTCATCCCTACATCTGTCTTCAGGAATCATGGACCGAGAATACAGACGTTTTGCCTTTCCCTACTGTAGAATAAAACGGTGAGCACTGGCTCTGGGACAGAGTGGAGTTTGCTTTATATGACAGTCTCTGAGTCAGAGAGCTTGTAGCTTCCTGTGGACCTCCAAAGAGTGATTTGATTTTAATTTTATGTTTTAATTTTTTTTGAGAATTTATTACTTGTATCATTCACTTTAAAAACCTATAAACAAATTAAGAAGGAACAAAAGTCCAGGCACACCCTTAGGGCCCATAAAATCTGGAGGCTGGGTGTAAGAGGATGGGTTATAGGACTTGGAAAGCAAACAGCATGTCAAGGAATGAAGCATCAGCACACATTGGCCCCGAAACAGTCTTGGTCTGTGTAGGACTTGCTAGGGAACATAGAGACACAGGATGTCTCCACAGAGGTAAAGAGAACCCAAATTGTATTATTTCCTTGAAGGATGTAGCAATGTCTCCTGAGCTCTTACCTGCTAAATCAGATCCCAGATTAGGAATTGAACCAACAAAGAAAATAGAGTTAATTAGTGCTATCCATTGTTTAAGATATTTGTTGATTCTCTTAGAATTAATTAATATAATATGAAAATTGCCAGATATCTTGACTTCTTTGGAAAATTCTTAGGCCATTGAAAATTCTGTTTTGACTACATAAGCTCTCAATCTCCATGAATACAATATGAGTCACAGAATCTGTTATGTTCATGAACAATTTATTTATAATGCATGTTGTTCTGCTTTAGTTTACAAACCGTAGATAAATATTTTTCTATTTTTCAAAGCATAAATTAGTGCTTGAATTTTCGGTAAAATGAACTCTTGAAATTGAACAACATTAATGATTTGTTTTTATATACTGTTTAAATGTATCCTTTGAGAATTTCACATATGTAAGCTGAGGTTGTGGAAATACTCTCTGTCTGGCTTTATATGAGTTCTGGACATCTGTCTTAGTTTCTATTGCTGTGAAGAGACACCATGACCACAGCAACTCTTATAGAGGTAAATATTTAACTCGGACTGGCTTACAGTTTCAGAAATCTAGTTCATTATCATCATGGTGGGACATGGTGGCATGAAGGCAGACATGGTACTGGAGAAGAAACTTCTTGATCTGCAGGCAACAGGAATTGAACTGTCCCTCACACTGGGTATAGCTTGATCATAGGAGGCCTCAAAAATGAGACTCATCCACAGTGACATACTTGCTCCAACAAGGTCACACCTACTCCAAGAAGGCCACACCTCCTAATAGTGCCACCACTGTTGGGGCCATTGTCTTTCAAAACACCACAGCATCTAAACTTGAGTCGTTATACTTGCATGGCCAATGCAAGTATGAGAAATCCTCCCAGGACAACTGCAGAGTCTTAATAGTTTCTTAACTCTGTGAGATGATGTCTATATATCCCATCATTTTTTCTATTGCTACAACAGAATATCTTAACCTGTATTTTTTTGTGGTTGTTGTTGATTTTTAAGAAAATAAATACATTCTCTATAAGCTTTGTAGGCAAGGAAACCTAATATTAAAACACCAGCATTTGTTGTGAGCTTCATGCTGCATTTTCACACTACAAAGACAAAAAGGAAAGAGAGCCAACCCACACCCACTAGTACGACTCAGGGTGCTAATAATCAGTTCATAGGAGTGGAGTCCTCTTGAGCCACATACTTTCTAATAGGCTCTGCCTCCTCATATTGTTGAAGTGAGGATTAAGATTTTATTTTTCCAAAGCGTGAATTGTGAGAGACGCACTTACATTAATAAATAAACACAGAATTCAGAAGTAAATACAGATAAATGTCTATAATAGAATATTTTACACAGAAAGTGTAAACTTTCTATGTACACTTTAAAAATTACATTTGTTTATTTGTTTGCTTGCTTGACTATTTGTTTATTATGCATGAGTTCCATGGTGCACATTGGAGGTCAGAGTATAAATTGCAGAATTTTTTTTTCTCCTTACCATGTAGGTCCCAAGGATTTAACTCTGGCTGTCAGTCTTGGTAACAAACACTACCCACTGAACCATTTTGCCAACCCATACTTTTGAGTTTGTTTGTTCATATCCTAGAGAAGATGAGAGTTGGGAAAACATGTTGGTGACAATCACCCATGCTCCATACAACTGCATTGTGAGAACCCAAATTTGTATGTTAAATAAGGAGCTATACAAGAAACTTAAAGTCTTCTATTTTTTACCTCCATTGTAAGAAAGGAAAGTAGGCCTTTCTCATGCAAAGTTCTAAGTCTTACAGAGCTTTTGTCTCTGAGATTTTGTTTTGTCTGACACTGAGTGTGGAGCTGCTAAAGCTGCAAGTTCACTGGGCCTCAGCTGTCCTTTAGAGAATAAAGCAGAACTGTAAGGATGTATCACTTCATTTGAATCAGATTTTACATCAGGAATAAAATGCTTCTAAAAAAAAATGGAGAGCTTCTAAAATACTAGTTATTTCTGGAATTTTATAAATATGTATGTATTGTTCTATTTTAATGAATGAATTTTTAATTTAATGAATGAATTTAAATGAAATGACAGTCATACTTAGCAAGAATAACTGGCTCACAATCTCCCAGGAGTCACATATTTTATGCTTTTGTTGTCAGTAGAAACTTTTGAAATTGAACACTATTAAAGACTTACACTCACTTTTCCAATAATCTACATTTGCCACTGTTTGATTGCTCAGGGAACAGGAGCAATTTAGAAGACTTTTTGGAGTTACAGAAATATATTGAATTTGGTATATTTTTTAACTATTTCTAACTTCTGTTTTTCATATTTCCAAAAGTTTGTTTAATTCATAGTTTCTTTTTTTATTTTATTTTATAATTTAACTTAATTTTAATATCAGCCACAGATTCCCTTGTTCTCCCCCCTCCCGCCCCCCTCACCTTCCCCCCAGCCCGACCCCCATTCTCATCTCCTCCAGGGCAAAGCCTTCCCCACAGAATGATATCAACCTGGTAGACTCAGTCCAGGTAGGTGCAGTCCCCTCCTCCCAGGCCCAGCCAAGGGACCCTGCATAGGCCCCAGGTCTCAAACAGCTGACTCATGCAATGAGCACAGGACCTGGTCCCACTGCCTGCATGCCTCCCAAACAGATCAGGCCAATCAACTGTCTCACCCACTCAGAGGGCCTGATCCAGTTGGTGACCCCTCAGCCATTGGTTCATATTTCATGTGTTTCCGTTCGTTTGGCTATTTGTCTCTGTGCTTTATCCGACCTTGGTCTCAACAATTCTTGCTCATATAAACCCTCCTCATTCTCGCTAATTGGACTCCCAGAGATCCACCTGGGGCCTAGTCATGGATCTCTGCATCCAGATCCCTCAGTAGTTCTGGTGATGGGATGGCCAAACACACTAATTGTCGTGCTAGAAACCTCATCCAACTATAGCCCATTTCTTAATTGGACTGTTGGGCATTTTGATGTCTAATTTCTTGAGTTCCTTATATATTCTGGATACCAGTCCTCTGTCAGATGTGGGATTGGTGAAGACCTTTTCCCATTCTGTAGGCTGTCACTTTGCCTTGTTGACTGTATCCTTTGCTCTACAAAAGCTTCTCAGTTTCAAGAGGTCTCATTGATTGATTGTTTCTCTCAGTGTCTGTGCTACTGGTGTTCTATTTAGGAAATGAACTCCTATGCCAATGTGTTCAAGACTACTTCCTACTTTCTCTTCTAGTAGGTTCAGAGTAGCTGGGTTTATGTTGAGGTCTTTGATCCACTTGGACTTAAGTTTTGTGCATGGTGACAGATATGGATCTATTTGCAGCCTTCTACATGTTAATATCCAGTTATGCCAGCTCCATTTGTTGAAGATGCTTTCTTTTTTCCATTGTACAGTTTTGGCTTCTTTGTCAAAAATTATACGTTCATAGGTGTGTGGATTAATATCAGGGTCTTCAATTCGATTCCATTGGTCCACATGTCGGTTTTTATGCCAGTACCAAGCTGTTTTTATTACTGCAGCTCTATAGTAGAGCTTGAAGTCAGGGATCATGATGCCTCCAGAGGTTGTTTTATTGTACAGGATTCTTTTGGCTATCCTGGGTTTTTTGTTTTTCCATATGAAGTTGAGTATTATTCTTTCCAGGTCTGTGAAGAATTGTGTTGGTATTTTGATGGGATGGCATTGAATCTGTAGATTGCTTTTGATAAGATTGCCATTTTTACTATGTTAATCCTACCTATCCATGAGCATGGGAGATCTTTCCATTTTCTGACATCTTCTTCAATTTTTTTTTTCAGGGACTTAAAGTTCTTGTCATATAGGTCCTTCACTTGCTTGGTTAGTGTTACCCCAAGGTATTTTATATCATTTGTGGCTATAGTAAAGGGTGATGTATCTCTGATTTCCTTCTCAGCCTGTTTGTCCATTGTATATAGGAGGGCTACTGATTTTTTTGAGTTGATCTTGTATCCTGCTATGTTGCTGAAGGTGTTTATAAGCTGTATCTTTTCCTTGGTTGAATCTTTGGGGTCACTCAAGTATACTATCATGTCATCTGCAAATAGGGAAAGCTTGACTTCTTCCTTTCCAATTTGTATCCCCTTAATCTCCTTATGTTGCCTTATTGCTCTGACTAGAACTTCAAGTACTATATTGAATAAGTATGGGGAGAGCGGACAGCCTTGCCTCGTTCCTGATTTTAGTGGAATCGCTTTGAGTTTCTCTCCATTTAATTTGATGTTGGCTGTTGGCTTGCTGTAAATTGCCTTTATTTTGTTTAAGTATGTTGCCTGTATTCCTGATTGCTCCAAGACCTTTATGAAGGGGTGTTGGATTTTGTCAAATGCCTTTTCTGCATCTAGTGAGATGATCATGTGGTTTTTTTCTTTGAGTTTGTTTGTATGGTGTATTACATCGATGGACTTTCGTATATTGAACCACCCTTGCATCCCTGGGATGAAGCCTACTTGATCATTGTGGATAATTGCTTTGATATGTTCTTGGAGTCTGTTTGTCAGTATTTTATTGAGTATTTTTGTATCAATGTTCATGAGGGAGATCGGTCTGTAGTTCTCTTTCTTTGTTGTATCCTTGTTTGGTTTAGGAATCAGGGTAATTGTAGCCTCATAGAAGGAGTTTGGTAATGTTCCTTCTGTTTCTGTTGTGTGGAACAATTTAAAGAGTATTGGTATTAACTCTTCTTTGAAGATCTGATTTCTGTGCTGAAACCATCTGGTCCTGGGCTTTTTTTGGTTGGGAGACTTTTAATGACTGTTTCTATTTCGTTAGGGGTTATTGGACTATTTAAATAGTTCATCTGGTCTTGATTTAATTTAGGTATGTGGTACCTATCCAGAAAATTATCCATTTCTTTTAGATTTTCCAGTTTTGTGGAATAGAGGTTTTTGAAGTATGACCTGATGATTCTCTGGATTTCCTCAATGTCTGTTGTTATGTCCCCCTTTTCATTTCTGATTTTGTTAATTTGGATGCTCTCTCTCTGTCTTTTGGTCTAACTTCTTTTAATAAGAAAGCCAAATGCCTACAGATGTTAACAAATTTATGGAAACCAGCACACATTTGAGCATGGTTCCATGAGAAGGAAAGAGGTCATTTATATATGTTAGAGGTGAGGTGGAATTCACAAATAATCATTCTGTTTTGATATCTGTCTTGTTGGTGAATTGATTTTTCAGTTTCCAAGTTCCACGGTGCTCTAAAAATTAATATTATGCTTTTAGAAAGCACATGGACTGTAGATAAAGAAGAACATAAAGATTTAGTAGACATTAACAAGATAGAGCAATGGTGAAAAGATGGGATTCTAAGCAATCAACTCAGATTCTGAATTAGAAAAAAAAATTATCACAGGAGTAATGGAACCAAGTAGGGTGAGATGTAGATACAGAAGTAGGTATGTGCTACAGTGTATGGAAATCTTAGGCATTGTGGCTGGAGAATTTTCTCTCTGGGTCCCGCCAAACTCCAGCCATCTGACAGCCCACTTATAAAATAAACACACAGACGCTTATATTATTTAAACTGTTTGGCCTAATGGCTCAGGCTTCTAGCTATCTAATTCTTACATCTTAAATTAATCCATTTCTATAAATCTATACCTTGCCATGTGGCTCGTGGCTTACTGGCATCTTCACATGCTGCTTGTCATGGAGGAGGCTGGCAGTGTCTCCTCCCACCTTCCCGTTCTCTCAGTTCTCCTCTCAGTTAGTCCCCCCTATACTTCCTGCCTGGCTTCTGGCCAATCAGTGTTTTATTTATTGACCAGTCAGAGCATTTGACGTACAGACCATCCCACAGCACTTAAAGGTTTTCATTTCATCATATGAACAAGGGCAAGGCAATGAAGAATTTTGAAAAGAATGACAAATAGATTTGCTTCATTAAATAGAACTTTAAATGTAGTGTAGGATATAGATCAGAGTGGTCAGTTGATAAGTAGGACATACCAGCCCTATTGATATAACTCAGATGAGAGTCAGTAATAGCACAAGTTAGGTAGATGAGTTCTGTACAAGAAATCAATGTCAGGAGCCTGGAGAATGTGCCCAATGTTGTCTATTTAATAATAGAAATATTTCTATGCCACCCCTTAGGCAGATAACCTAGTCACTTTGATATGATGTTATTTTGGCATCCTGAATGGCCAGTGAGAGTTGACTAGATGAGATTTCTTTTATAGCCGGGCGGTGGTGGCACATACCTTTAATCCCAGCACTCGGGAGGCAGAGCCAGGCAGATCTCTGTGAGTTCGAGGCCAGCCTGGTCTACAAAGCGAGTTTCAGGAAAGGCGCAAAGCTACACAAAGAAACCCTGTCTCGAAAAACAAACAAAAAAAAAAAAAAAGAAAAGAAAAAGAAAAAAAAGATTTCTTTTAGAAGCATGTAGCAATAATTTTTGTTTGAAAGATAATTTACACACATTTCTATTGTAATTACTTTATAGATTATTGCAACAAAATATTTAACAGAAGCAACATAAGAAAGAAATGTTTCATTTTGACTTACAGTTCCTATGGCCATTATATGGGCAATCAAAAAGCAAAGAAAAGAACAGGAAGTAGCCAGGTGGTGGTGGCGCATGCTTTTAAACCCAGCACTCGGGAGGCAGAGGTAGGTGGATCTCTGTGAGTTCGAGGCTAACCGGGTTTACAAAGCAAGTTCCAGGAAAGGCGCAAAGCTACACAGAGATACCCTGTCTTGAAAAAAAGAAGAAGAAGAAGAAGAAGAAGAAGAAGAAGAAGAAGAAGAAGAAGAAGAAGAAGAAGAAGAGGAAGTAAAGCCAGGCTATAAAATCTCAAGGTCCACCCACACTGATGTCTTTACTCCAGCAAGACACCACCACCCAAACATTTGACAACCTTCTACAAAAATGCCACCAGCTCAGGGCCAAATGTTCAAACCTGGGCCTACTGGGGACATTTCACATTCAAACACTTCATAACACTATCTATATTATCTTATTTCATGACTAAGATGGATATGTAGTAGTATATCATAATTCTAACTACTATACTAGGATGTGGGACTCCAAACAGTGAGAGTTGGTATATGTCTGACTCTTTTGCCTGCTTGGGACTCTTTTCCTCCTGTTGGGTTGTCTTGTCCAGCCTCAGTACTAGGACTTTTGCTTGTCTTATTGTATCATATTTTGTCCTGTTTAGATGTCATGTTTTGGAGGTCTGCTTTTTTCTGAAGAGAAAATGCAAAGGGAGTGGATCTGGGGGAGAAAGGAGGTTGGGAAAAGCTAGGAGGAATGGAGAGAGGGGAAACAGTGGTGTGTATTGTATGAGAGAAGAATCTATTTCCAATAAAAAATAACTAGGAAGAAAATAAAAAAAAAAATTCCCCCCCAAAAAGCTTCAAAACAACAACAACAAAAAACAAGATAACTAAATCATTGTCCTACCTATAAAAGTGATTTATCAATATAGATGGGATGATAGTAAAGTAACCTACTGCAATTACAAAAACAAAAAACTTCCATTAGTATTCTAAATAAGTAAAGCTAATATCTTCATGAAGAATTAGGTATTGATGCAGAAAAGATATAGTGTAAGAGATAGATTTACAAGCACATGACAGATTGGACCTTTGTAAAGGTGGGGAGAAACTCATTGTCTGTGACTATGTTTAATCAGAAGTAATAACTCCATTATACCTATGAATATTAAATTTTGAAAATATTTTATTATCTTCTTAAAGTACCTTAATTAATAATAGTACTTCTATTAATATTTTTACTTGACAATTTTTCTCTTAAAAATAGCATACTCTTGTTTGTCTGTGTGATTGCAGGTACCACATGCTATGGTGTGTTTGTGGAAGTCAGAAAACAGTATGGGGGTGTAGAACCCAGGGATTGAACTCAGGTCGTCAGGTTGCATGCAAGTGTTTTACCCACTGAGTGATCTTATTGGCCCAGTAATAGACATTTGAGATTTCTTTTGTACAAGATGAGTAAGATGACTCCAGACAGAACAATATCTTTAGTACAAACACAGTAGTAAAAGGTACAGAAAGTTAGTAAAGAAAATTGTGCTTTCCATTTTGATAGGACTATGTAGTAAATTAGAATGATAGCGGTCAGTGAGTCTGGAAAATTGGAATACAGTTGTTGAAAAATCTTACAGATCTGTTATTGTACACCAGAAAAAAAGTGAATTTCCCATATCTAATGTGAGGATTTAAAACAAAATTTCTCTGGATATTTCAGTATATTTCTCTTCTCTAACATGACTCAGTGTTCAGTGATCTTTATTATTAGTGATGTAGATCCTAGCATCAATATGTTCCACATGATTGTGATTCTTAGGCTAGATCTAGATGGTAGATATACTTACTGAATGTTTATCAGAAGAAGAGCTCTCTCTTCAATAGGCAGTCATTTGGAATCTGTGGGGAACACTTGGGAATAGTTCCCAGGCCAAATTGCTGTTCTATTTATATCCATGACCTCCTTCAGGATGCTGTATCCACTGAGTACTGTAAAGAAACCCTTGAAGGCAGTATTTGGGTCAGAAACATCAACCGAAAAGGGTGTAATTAGATTCATTTTTTTTTTTAAGAAATGAAAGTATGTTTTGGAGGAAGCCCTATCAGTCAACACTTAGTTGAAATTGTTTACTTTCAAATCCCTGAATCATTATGTGTAATTTATTGGATGTATTTAGTGGAACTCAGCTAACTTCAAATCAGACCCACACTCAGCTAACACAGAGTGCTGTGTACTGTATCACAGCACTCTCAGCATTCAGAGTGTGGATATGCACGCATGTGTGTGTGTGTGTGTGTGTGTGTGTGTGTGTGTACACATATGCTTATGGATATGTTTGATCCGGTAGTTGTAATCTGTGATTCTGACAAGTCTAGAAAAGTTCATTTCCCCTTGATGAGACAGGAAGACCAAGAAGGAGAGCCCAGGAATGGCTCTGGATGAGAATATCTTTCTCCTTTAAACAAAGTGAACTGATGAGGAAGTATAAATGCAAGTGCACACAACTCACACACATGCAAACTTTACTTTGTGTTAGTGACAATAAGTTGTCCACTACAAGTGAATCCAAGAAAGTTACTCATCTCGTCCTACCTCCCTCAAAGTATTTCTTAAGCATTAACTTGGATAGGAGAATTTGATTATTAGTCAATGGGAGTCTGATAAGAGATACACTTCTCTAAATGATCTTAAACTAGAAGAAGTGGACTCAAAGACCTCAGAAATTTATTTTTTTCACCTTTATCTCTCAAATAATCTGAATCTTTATTTTAAAATGTAACGGTGTATGGAAAAAAGTGAACTCTTTAAAGCTTGATAAAAAAACAAACAGCTTTGGTAATATGTTAGACAGCAGTCATATGCTCTATTGACCTTGCTTTAGCTTCTTCTCCCTCATTCAGGGAAGGATAGTTTTTTTTCAGACATTTCTAAGTGTTACCCTCTCCCCACCTGCATGCTTCATTGAAAATCTTTATTTTTATGTGGTTGTAAACAGAGGTGGAGCTTTTTGTCCTTTCTACCCAATTATACCCAGCAATCACTTCCCAAATTACCACAGAGAGACTTATATTAATTATAAATATTTGACTGATGGCTCAGGCTTATTACTAGCTAGCTCTTACATATAAATTAACCCATTTTTACAATTCTATGCCTGGCCACGTGGCCTGTTGCTTACTGGTTCTCTGGCATCTTGCTCCTTCGGCAGCTGGCTGGCTTCTGCCATAACTCCACCCTTCTTCCTCTGAGTTCTCAGTTTGATTTAACTGCCTAACCCTATCTGCCTTGCCATAGACCAAAACTGCTTTATTATTAACCAGTGTGAGCAACACACATTTACAGTGTACATGAGGTCATTACACAGCATGTGATCCTACTCTGGAGCAAGTTGGAGAGAGTGAAAATAATTGAGATGCACAATTTTTGATGGTGTCTGCTGTACTTAATACTATGTAAAATTTACAAAAGCAATTAGAAAGCATTTCAAAAGACAGCCAACTTTTGGACAATTATTATGTCCTCTCTTTCAGTGCTTGTTTGCTTGCTTCATTTCAGTTTAGCTCACATCAATATATGGTGTATCCACTTATATATCTCAAAAACCTGGGGCAACTAGTTATTTTGAAGAGAAGCCACAAAAGTATCTACACACACACACACACACACACACACACACACACACACACACACACACACATTTCTACTAAATGTTCAGAAAACTGCTTTCAATGAAGGAAGAAGAGAGAAATCATGTTGAAGGAACATCCCACTACACAGGGGTTGGTATTTTCGGATTAAAATGCTGAATGTGTCTTGAAAAGAAAATAAACCAGAATAAATAAAACACCACATAAATATGTTCTTTCCATGCTGCAAACATCTAGACATTTGAAACTCTTTATATAATCAACTGTTCTTGCTCTCATGACTCCTACTCACCAAATATTGCTATTTCTCCTGTGCCCAGGGTGGTTTGATTTTTCCCATGCCCTTCACACTAAATGTGTCCCTATTGACTTGCTCTAGTGAGTGATTCTTTAGAAGTTGTATCTGTCACATCTGGGGAGCTTTCTGGGCATCTGTAATGACCCTGGGGAATGGTTGTAGGTGTGGAGGCTTTAGCCTTGCTTCTGGAGAGTAAGAAGTGCCAAGGATTTCTGTCCTCCACCTAAGCCTCCAACCAGAATAAATCACTAAACATAGATGAGAAATAACTGTTACTTTATGGTGCTAGATTCTGAGGTCACATTAACTCATGATGATTTAACCAAACCTATGCAATGAACTATGTTTAGAGTTATTTTAGCCTCTATGTGTGGGGTATTTATAAATAATTGCGAGAGTTTCATATCTTAATATGTGCCACACTGACTTGCTATGCTTTTAAAGTTAATTTTTAACTTAAAATTATATATATATATATATATATATATATATATATATATATATATATACACACAAGTTTTGCCTGTGTGTATGTTTGCTGTAGCATGGTACCTTCAGAAGCAAAATAGGCTGCCAGGACAACCAGAACTGCAGTTATAGCTGGCTGAGAACCACCATGTGGATTTTGGAGATTGAACTCAGGTCCTTCGGATGAGCAGCCAGTGCTCTTAACCACTAAGAAATCTCTCCAATCTTGGTGTGGCGTATTTTTCCCCAGCTCTTAATTTTGTTATTTATGACAACTATCATAACTTTCTAGTAATTGGAAGCCAAGTGTTTTAAAATATTTATATTATATCATGTGTGTATCTTAATATGAATTTCATGAACTCATGTGTATTCTGTTTAAATTTCTTTCCCCATTTTTATTCTATAGTGTGTTCATACAGCCTATCAATTGATGACATCAACTCACCTCATGCTCTTACATTCTCTCCTAAATAGAAAATGCCTTATATGATTCATCTTTATCAAACTCTGTGTGTGTGTGTGTGTGTGTGTGTGTGTGTGGTTATACACAGGTGGGCAGGTGCATGTACATGTGTCAACCTTGATACTAATCCTCAGAATGAATCTTGTTAGTTTCAGAAAGGGTTTCTCATTGGCTTTGAAATCAAAGATTTTAGATAAGCTAGCTGTCTATGAAGGCTCAAATATCTACGTGACTCCCCGCTCCAGCACGAAGTTTATAAATACACATCATCACACTTGGATTTTATGAGTATTCTTGGGAGTTCTTAGGTTCTCATGTGCTTTGTCAACTGCGCTATTGCCAAACCCTCTCTATGGGTTATAAAATCTTGTGGTACAAATTATAAAAATGAATATTTAGAAAAGCCCATTTTTTTCTGTGAAGTGGGTGAAAATAATGATTGTGATAATGACAGAAATTCTAAGAAGTTGTGAACCAGGAACCAAGAAAATGTATGTTCAAACTGGCTGCAGCCATATAATTCATACTAATGTTCAAACTGGCTGCAGCCATGTAATTCATACTAATAAATTACTCTCTTTTAATTTTGATTCCTGAAAAAAATTGCAAGTTAATGTCAAAGTACATAGCAAACAACCTTCCAAAATTTAAAAATATGTAGAAATAAAAAGGATCATGGTTGTGAAGAAAGCTCATTAGATCACAGTACTTGCTGTACAAGGACCTGAGTTTGTATTTTTAGAACCCATTCAAAGCTGGATATAGGAATCTACATCTAACTCCAGAAGGAAGAACTATTGATGACCTCACAACAAAGCTTTGGAAATCTGGGGTATTTAATATTGCATTAATATTTTAAATAATGAAACAGCAATGGCCAATTAATATATATCTCCACAATGGAATTAGATTGGGGCCAGAAAGTACCATAACAGGGACTGGTAACTATTTCATTGTATAGTTGTGGCTGTCTTTTGCCTTTCTATTTTTCTCAGGTCAAATATAATGAGATTTTACATCAGTTTCTTTCATTTAATGTCAGATTTTATATATAGTGCTTAGCATGATCAATGGTATGGAGTATGATTTTAATAAATTTTAGTATTATAATTATTAAGAATAAGTAAAAGCAAACCTGACATCAAATTTCAGGTGAGTGCAATGTAGAAGTCTGGGGCAACCAAGAAGTTAGGAAAGTTGAAGATAAGAAACAAAATCTTTCCAAAGGACTATTGAAAGGTTGAAGAAGATACAAGAATGCCTCTTGAGAGAGCTATCATTTGGAAACCATTTAGATAAAATCACAACAGTTCTATTTTTGGAGGGATAATCATATTCCAGTCATTCCTAATTTCAATGATCATCTACAGTGATAATGAACAATCTGAAGTGAGATGTCAGTATTTGATTGTAGCTGTTTACAAACAGCTATTTTGATTACAACAGTTGTATAACTGCTTAGTTTATTGATGTTTACTTGACATGTTTTCAGCACCATTTGTGACTGCAGATAATTAATCATTTCTTGTCTAATTCGTTATATGTTTGCATTTGATTTGTCTGATTACTGCAGGTGGAAACAATAGGGGACGCATACTGTGTTGCAGCAGGGCTGCATAGAAAAAGCTTATGCCATGCCAAGCCCATTGCTCTGATGGCTTTAAAGATGATGGAACTTTCAGAAGAGGTTCTGACCCCTGACGGAAGACCCATTCAGGTAACCTCAACAAGCTGATGTGAAAAACAAATGAACCTTTTGCTGGGGGGTGGGGAAGGATTCAGAAATTCCATTATGGATTATACTTGCTGGAGTTCATAAATCTAAACAAGGTAGGGATGACCAGTGCTAACTCACAAGTTCAGAGGGGTCCAAATAGGAAAGTGATGTGGAAGACAAATTATCTTGAACTGAAGAAAAAAATGAAAGAATTTGACCAAGGAGAAGACCCTAATTCTGTGGTAAGTTACTATATTCAAGTGAGGTTGGTAGGGAAAATCAGAATCTGAGCTCTAACCAAACCAACACACGAGTCCAGCACTCCTCATGAGGCTGTGGGCCTCAGAGTTCTGTGATCTTTTTATGTTGTGGAGATTTATTTATTAGTAGTCATGCATAAATGGCTCTCTGAAATCTACAATCTGTCTCTGAGAATGACTGAGTTAATATAATTGCATTCCTGCCAATTACACTCAAAGAATAATCCCAGAATTGCTATTACCACAGATCCTTATAAAACAAATCATTCATAATGAGAGAAGTGCCTTAAATTCAAGGGAGAACTTTTATAAAATTTCACTAACCACAGGTTTTGAAAAAATGGAGGGAAAAGATGCCTCACATCTGTGTACCTTTCTAGTTCCTGTGTGATGTTAAATTAACCACCCCAAATAAACGTTCCATTTTAAACTATTAAAGTGCTGTTTTAAACACATTATAAATAAATTGCACATATTTGTACACATCTTTGAAATTATGGGAAATGGAAAAGTGTGGCAATTATATTGTGTGTACATTGAAAAGGGTGGAATTGCTGAGTTTAATATAAATGGTTGGTCATTAACATTAGGAAACTGAAAAAAATACTACTTGTCCCTATGATTGGTTAGAAAACACCAGCTTTAACCATATTCTCAAAGAATCCCCATAGGTACATAGGTTCACTTTTCATTGAAAAGTGAATGGCTAAAACTAAAGATATAGCAAGAGAGAATAAAACTGGGAGGGGGAGAGGGAGACAGTGGAGAGAAGGGGAAAGGCAGAGGGAGAAAGGAAGGAAGAGACACACAGACATCTAGTAGAAGAACCCACAGAAACCATAAACAGGGCAAGACCAGTAATGACATTATCACACATCAAAATTACCATATGGAATTAGACTGACAGTATTCAATATACTTAAAGAAATAAGAGAAGCTGTAAAATGTGAAGAAGGAAAAATACTTGAAAAGAAAGAAGAGATGTTCAACTATCAGCACACTAATTTAAAAATGAAGAGAGAACTGGATGAGTGGGCTTAGAAGCCTGCTATACACAAATGAAGCATAGTCAGGAGACTAAAAGTTAGTACTGAAGAAAAGTCTTTACACTCTTCAGTGAACAGAAAAGCTTTAATTTTATTGTAGCAAAATTTAAACATCTCTCTTTTTATGAACTACTGAAGAAAATTCTTATTGATAAGACCAGATAATTTAATGATCTCGTTTATTAATGAGGAAATAAGAACAATGGAATGTGAAATGCAAAATATGTAAATGATGCAGCAAAGACAATGGGGACATGAATCTACTATGTTCAGTGGTTTTTGAACTGAGATACACAAGGAATAAAAAAAGGAAATGTTTACTAGGACTGTTAAAAGATGCTAATCAGCTACCTAAGGGATTCAAGAAATGATATATGCAAAGGAATAAAAAAACTAAATGCCTCTAAATGAGACTGAAGTGCATCAGAGAAGAACATTTGGCAATTTGTGAAAAAAAAACTGGTCAGTAGGATTGATCATGAGCTATTGAATAAAGGAGCTGTGGAATCATGTAGGGAAAATAAATCTGATCAATTAGTTAATCAATTAAATTGGTTCTGTATTTAATCAAATCCAGGTTGGTTCAATGTGTATGTAATTAGAGGCTTAAAGTAGGAAAGAATACATTGTGAATTTAGATAAAAATTCTAACAACCATAAAAAGAGAGATGTTTAAATTTTGCTACAATAAAATTAAAGCTTTTCTGTTCATTGAAGAGAGTAAAGAACAGCTCCAAAGCCCACAGAATTTTTAAGCATATATAATTAATAAAAACAGCTTTAGTCAACCTCACCAATAATTAGAATCACATAAATAATAAAACTATGGCACAGAACTTTGTCTACCAGCTTAGCTAGCCTTTTAGCCTCTGGCAGTGTCACTGTTGAAAGGATCCAAAGTAGCGGAATTCTGAATGACAACTGTTGGTGGTTTGACTGGTACAATCCACTTGGCAATTAGGAAAGTTTAATTTGTGCATGTCATAAAACTCAGCAACTCTTATTCTAGAGGTTTGCCCTAGGGAGATACTTGTGACTGTATAGCTGAAATCACACACAGGATAATCCATAGATGCATTTTTTCCTAATTGGTTCAATTAGGAAATAACTAAATTGTCCATAAATCTTTGAGTGGATAAATCATGACATATTTATACCTTAGCATGCCATTCATTTGGTAATTAATGAAATTTGTTGGTGACATCAATGTGAATGAGTGTCAAAAACAGTGAGACACCATCAAAGTATTCCACGTTGCTCCACTCAGTTAAAGTTTAAAATTAACAAATTAAAAACACACCTCTTTAGAATTACCTGCATTGATAGAAAAGGTGCAAATTATAAACAAGGAGCTACTGTTCTAAAACTGAAGAAGAGCAGGCTGTAAAAAGGAAAGGAAACCCAGGCAAAATTGTTCACTTTACTGTTTTTCACGGGTGTCTTTATGTTTATGTGTAACTGTTTCAAAACCTGGAGTTTTCTGGCCAATCCTAAAGTCATGATAGAAGTCCAGTATTGAATATTAAAAAGAAAACTTGCAGTTTTCAACATCATGGCATTTTTACATTATGAATGGCACTTTCCATCACTACAGGGAAAATAAACTACAGAAATGTAGCTTTAGCTCTACTGCAAACTACCACACACTGACATTTTTAACCCCATTACCTGGCCACCTTATTTATTGTTGGGGATTTTTGTTGTACATTGAGATTTCTCTGATAGAAGATTTCATGCTTAAAATTTATTTTCAGTATCATCACAATAAACTGTGATGACCAGAGCCAGGGCATTGTGTTTTACAGGGTGCCCATTAACGTTTCCATTTGTGGGTTGTAATATTTACTCCATCTCGTGAATCAGTTAGTCTTATTAAATCAGAAGAGGAAATGTTCATAAAGATTTAATAAGGATGGAGAAACAGATTTCAAAATAATAAAACCACCCTCACAAATCCAGACTTTTGCTAATTTATAGTGTTTGCGTATATGAAGATTCTTTTTTGGCTTATGACTTTGATTTTGAAATGTGTTCAAGCTCAGTACCAGAGGGACATCTTCAAGCATAAGGAAAAAAAATTTTCATTATAAAATGGTTATTGCAGCAGAACTCATGAGTGACCTGCTGATTGTTTATCTCGAATTATGTGAGACTTGCATGCTCTGTTGCCTATGTTGCCATAATTGTAGAAAGGAGAGCTTTCCAAGCCATTTAACTTTTGAAAAAATAAAGTAATAGTTTTGCATAGGTCTAGCTTGTAATGACAGCTGCCCCAGCTTTTCCCATATCTTCCCCCCTTCCTACCCACCCAACTTGATGTTCTCAATAAATAAATAAATACATAAATAAAAAAGAGAAGATAACAAAACAGAAAAAAATCCTTCTTTGCACTTGATTTACATGGAATAGTTTTTTTTTTACCATCTGAAAATATAGTATTACTGATATAACTGCTATTGCATTTTCATTCTTCTTTAGAAGGAAGCTAATTTTATTCTACTTTAAGCAAAGAGAAAATTAAAAATTAAAACCATTTCTGTTCTTTTGTTGTTGATGCTGAACTATATTGTAATTTTGTATTTAAACTATATTGTAATTTTACTAGAAAACTCTGATTTTATTCTTTGCCTTACTTTCATGAACCCATTCTTTTTTCTTTTACTTTTTGGTTTTTCGAGACAAGTTTCTCTGTGTAACAGAATCCTTTCTGTCCTAGAACTTGCTTTGTAGACTAGGCTGGCCTCAAATTCACAGAGATTCTCCTACATCTGCCTCTCGAGTACTGGGATTAAAGGCATGTGACACCATGCCCCTTTCGGATCTATTTTTATGGAAACAGTTTAGATAAATTTTTATTGTTGAAAGGCAAATTTATCCTAACATTTTTACTGCTCTGTTTAAAACAACCAAATATTTGTTAGTAGTTGGGTTTTACTCTTAAAATAAAAAGTGTTGTAAAGAATTAGAAAATGGGGCTACGAGTATATGAGAAAAACAGAATTTTCTCTTTCTAGAGGCTTTTATAGAAGGTTGAGTGTATCTAAATGTCTGTGTTTTAATTCTGGACCCATTAAAATGTTTTCATTAAATTTCATCTCACAGTCATATAAACTCAAATTTTCTTCATTAGTTCAGAGAACAGTGCATTTTACATAATGATGCAATTATAGAGGGATTGTGAAATAGTTGGAAAAAATAACATATAATCACATTGCGTATTAATGTGTTTAGCAATCTCACTTGCAAATTGGACATACTATGAATGCTTTCTAACTGCTTAATCCAATGGCAGAAATATTAACATGCAATTTGCATGTATTGCAATGCGTTACATTGTAACTCTTCAAACTTCATCTGCTGATGAGTTTACATGATTTTCTGAAATTGCAAAGTAATCTCCAATTAATTTTTAAATGTGTCAATATTTGAAAAGGAAATCTAATGTTATTTTAATATTCAAAGGGATTTTACTCTTTGCAAATACTGAAATATTTAGTTAATCAGTGGGAGTATAGCTTTTGAGAGTATGTAACAAAAGAAAAACTAATTATTTGATAACTTAATCTTCTATAATTTTTATTTGTTGACAGAATATTCTAATTGGTGCTTAGTAATGAAGTATGTACATTTACTTGAAATTCTCAGCTCAAAATCTTCTATCTACTGAGAAGAGCTGGTGGTCAGACAGAACTTCCTAGGTGCTATATGAACTCCTTGCTATTCCAGTGAGTCTAACTGCTCCTGCCTGTTCTATGTATCTATCAGACACATTCCACTTTACTTTCACTTTGTTCTTTTCCATTTTTCATGTACATATGCACTGTGCTTGCCTATATATGTGTATGTTTTATGGGGAGCACAAATGTGTGCAGGTACATGTGCACCTGTGTGCACATACATTTGGAGGCTGAAATTGATATGAAGAATTATCCTTCATTACTCTACTATATTATTCATTAAGGCAGGGTCTCTCAGTCAAACTCAGTGCTCAAAAATATAGCTAGTCTTTTTAACTAGCTTGCTCTGGAGGATGCCTTCAGAAGCTCGAATATAGTTGGGCCACCATGCTTACCTGACATTTACATGGGTGTCTGAGGATCCAAGCTTGGGTACTCATGCTTGAATACCAAGCATTTTCCCAACTGAGCCATCTCCCCAGCCCTCAGTTTAATTTTACTTTCATAGATATTCATGTAGTTGAAGTTTAAGTAAGTCACTCTCCAGTGGTTGCAAAAAAACATATAAAACGGTACATAATATTACTAGTGAGGATTTTGGTTAACTATAGTTTCTAATAGTTTATGTCATGAATTTAATCCCTCATGGTCTATTATATTATGTGCCTATGGTCTATTACAACATTTCATTTAATTTTTAAGTCATGCTTCTTGTCTCCTGTGTGTCAAATTACTGTTATTACTATTATCATTTTCTTTCTTTTTTTGTTTGTTTTTTGTTTTGTTTTTTTTTTTTTTTTTTTTTTGTTTTTCGAGACAAGGTTTCTCTGTGTAGCTTTGCGCCTTTCCTGGAACTCACTTTGGAGACCAGGCTGGCCTCGAACTCACAAAGATCCGCCTGCCTCTGCCTCCCGAGTGCTGGGATTAAAGGCGTGTGCCACCACCGCCCGGCACTATTATCATTTTCAGTAGTGGGGATCATACATACAACATTACAGAAATAGCTTAAGATCCAGACTGGTATTACAATCCATAGGGAAATTACTCGCTAAATCAAACAGCTCTGAGAAAGAGAAATCAAATGAATTGACCTAGATTTTGGGTTCTATGAAAAATAACTAATTTTGGGTATGACCCTCTATTTTTAATATTAGCTTATACCTTTTATTTTCATTCATTCATTCATTCATTGTGTGTGTGTGTGTGTGTGTGTGTGTGTGTGTGTATGTGTGCACATGCATGATGTCACATATGTGGAGATCAGATCAGGAAACAACTTGCAGTATTTTATTCTCTCCTTCAACCATGTAGATCATGGGGATTGAATTCAAGTTAACAGCATGCTTGGTGGTAGGTGTCTTTACTACCTGAACCATCTCAATAGCCCTGCTTACAACTTTGCTTTTTACCTTTTGGATCTCACCTCATAATATAGAGATTTTATTAAGGTCTATGCTTTCCATTATTAGAGAGCTTCTATACCCCTAGTTCTACAGGGCTGTTTGAAGTAGTGGTCTTCTTAGGTACATCTTCTGGGGTGGGAAGATACAATCCCTTCAGGTTTCTTCATAACTCAGGTTGGCCTCTATACATTGGAGATGTAATTTTTCATTGCCTGAGAGTTATTATTTTTAATGAATGTATCCATTTTATATGTACAGGTATTTTTTCTGCATGTATGTCACTGTACCAGGTTCCTTGTTCCCACAGAGGCTAGAAGAAAATGTTGGATCCCCTTAAACTGTAGATGGCTATAAGTCAGCCCATGGGTGTTGGGAACCCAACACAGGTTCTCTGGAAGAGCAGCAAGTTTTTTTTAACTGCTGTGCCACATCTTCAGCCCCATGATTTTAGTTTTTAAGAAATTTATTTATTTTATATGTTCCCTTTAAGACAATAAAAGAACATCACTTATTTTTAATAATATTACAACCAAAATGGTTCATTTTCTAATTAGATTCAGTTATACACAAGGAAAAATATATTTTATCATTAGTTTGAAAATTATAATTTCTGGTGAAATCAGACAAGGACAATTATGATCATGCCTACTCTTTTTCTCTTTTCATTTTTGTTTGTGCAAAAGCACAGGTGCCAGGCTCTGTGGTGGAAAAGAGGGTTCAGAGGTTGAGAGCATTTCATGCTGTTGCAGAAAACCTGAGTTTGGCTTACAGTTTCTATGTCAGGTGCTCACAGCCTTCTATGATTTCAGCATCAGGGAATAAATGCTTCTGTTTCTGTAGAAACATACATTGAAGTGTACATAACTACACACACTCACACACACACACACACACACACACACACACACACACTCATGCACACAATCAAAGATAAAATGAATCTTTAAAAAATTTAAAGCCAGGTAGTGGTGGCACATGCCTTTAATCCCAGCACTCGGGATGCAGAGCCAGGCGAATTTCTGTGAGTTAGAGGCCAGCCTGGTCTACAGAGCAAGATCCAGGAAAGGCACAAAGCTACACAGACAAACCCTGTCTCGAAAAAAAAAAAATTAAACAGAAATTCCACGTTCTACTTTGAATATAATTATCATGTCATATTTTGGCTAACTTTGCTTTAATAGAAGATTACTTGTCTGGCACGATGATTCAATGCTGATTTATAGATAGCAACTTTCCTGCCCTGTGATCCTAGATGAGGTTCCATAATTAGGTAACATGTCCACAAAGTATATGTCAATGAAGGAATTTCCCTCATTGCTGAATTTATCTGCTGCTTCTTCCATTTTAACTGTTGTTGTTTTGGTTCTTCTTTGTTTTCCCATTTATTAAACATATATTCTTTATTCATGCAATATAATATGAATACAATTCCCTCTCCCTTTACTCTTCCCAGTTCCTCTCCACCTCCTCTTCCATCCAGATCTACTCCCCTTCTGTCTCTCATTAGAAAAGAACAGGCTTCTGAGAGAAAACAAACAAAACAAAACCAATTAAAGTATAATGAGATAAAATAATGTGATTCCAATATTTATAGACACAAATGTTCCATCATATTTCCGTGGAAAAAGTAGCTTTCTAAGGCATTCATTCCTAACAATACTATCTTGTTGGAGATTTTTTCATAGTGTTTTTCAGACATTTTCTAGGCAGTCCTATGCAAACATATGTAATATTGACAGGTTTGTGGAAAGAAAAACAGAGAAATGATGATGACAATGTTCCATTTATTAACATGGAACTCCGTATTCACGGGCATGCAAATAACAGTAATAGCTCCATTTTATTTTATTCAGTATTTTGTTGTTGTTGTTTCACATTTCCAAAAGAGAAATATGTGGTTTAAATAATTTATGAAGCTACTCTGTTAAATACTTTTATTAAAATTTCATTTTTTAGAGTATTTCATTCTAGAAAGGTTATCATCTGTCTTATTTTGTAAGTTTTTCTCCAGAAAGTGTCTCTCCCAGGACTATTGGCACAACACTCTAGGGAAAAGCTCAAAATTATATTAGTGATGAGATTCCTTTGTATTTGATTTGCATGCACTTCTCCTTTCTTTGTACTTTGGTGAAGCCTCCACACATTTGGCAGACCGTTCTTTGCTTTGCCTGAGGTTGTATAAAGAATGGGACTATCCATTTGCCCCTTCTTGTTCGTGTTAAGATGTGATTACTTCAGCCCATTTTGAAAGGTTAGTCTATTGTTTTTAGATATGATCCTTTTCCTCAGAAACATTGAACTAGAATTTCTTTTTTTTTTTTGTTTTTGTTTTTGTTTTTCGAGACAGGGTTTCTCTGTGTAGCTTTGCGCCTTTCCTGGAACTCGCTTTGTAGACCAGGCTGACCTCGAATTCACAGAGATCCGCCTGCCTCTGCCTCCCAAGTGCTGGGATTAAAGGCATGCGCCACCACCACCCGGCTGAACTAGAATTTTTTACTACTAGTTTAAGATAGTATTTTTAAAAGTTGTTACACAACATTAGCACATTGAATTTTACAATACAAAAAGAATAGCTTATATTGTTTTAGACAGTAGTACACAATGTGTACTCTAAAGATATTGTTGCTGTAAATTTTGTTTTGTTTGATATTCTGTCTTGAAATTTCATATACAGTCCCAAACTTGAAAAAGTATTTTGAATAGATCCTATGTTATAAAAATACAAAATATATGATGACCCTGGAAGCACCAAATCATCTATAACTTACCAACCAATCATGATCATATTAAATCAAAGCTTTTGTTTTATGAGTATAAAAACACAAAGAAATATAAAGTAAGTCTGAAGAATACATTCTGTTAAAAACTGAAGTTGTTTCATCCAATTCAGTGATGTCATGAGACACCACGTACCAAAGACAGTCATGTGACCTAAATAGAAGAAAAGGTCTAGATTAGCCCTAGGGAGCATCTTCCATTGTTTTGACCTTATGTCAATTTTGTGTTTCCCTGTTTCTACAATTCAAATTTTCACATCACTGAAAGGTAGCTCTCTAATTGCCTGAGTGGCAAATGTGCCAGTAGTAATTCAGTATCACAAATGCTTTCAAAAATCTATGCAGCTTTGTGTCACTGTCATGACACATACGGTAATTGTTTTGACTACTACTCTAGTGCTTTTTATTTTGGAGCGTTGTTACCTAGCAACTCTTCCTTTTTCTTAATGGCTGATTTGATTTTCTCCACTTTTGCAATGCTTCTTTTTGCACCAAAAAACATCACCTTGTATATAAGTGTAACATGATCAACTTCACATGTAGATTCAGTTTGAAGAAATCATCTTACTTAATCCTTTTCCTTAAATATGTTTGTTCAGAGGTTGAACGAATCATAAAAATTAATTTAATAAGACCACATTAATTCAGATCTGACTCTTGGTGTAGGGGAATATGGCAATTTTTACAACAATGTACATAATGTATGCAAATAGTTCCTAGTAGGAGACATGTTGAAGTGGAAGAAAGAATACTCTTTGGTGGGCAAATGACTGTGTAGTCTTTTAGTTCAATAAGAACACAGGTCTGCCCAAAAATTCTACCACGGAACTCCTACAGCTGATAAACACCTTCAGTAATGTGGCAGGATACAAGATTAACTCAAAAAATTAGTATCGCTCCTACATACAAATGATAAATGGGCTGAGAAAGAAATCAGAAAAACATCAATCTTTGCAATAGCACAAATAAAATGACAATCTTACCAAAACCAATCTACAGATTCAATGAAATCCTCATCAAAATCCCAAAACAATTCTTCACATATCTGGAAAGAATAATACTCAGCTTCATATGGAAAAATGAAAAACCCAGGATAGCTAAAGCAATCCTGTACAATAAAGCCACCTCTGGGGGCATCACCAACCCTGACCTCAAGCTCTAGTATAGAGCTATAGTAATAAAAAGAGCTTGGTATTGGCCTAAAAACTAACACATGGACCAATGGAATCAAATTGAAGACCCTGACATTAACGCACACATCATGAACACCTGATTTTTGACAAAGAATCCAAAACTGTACAATGCAAAATATAAAGCATCTTTAACAAATGGTGCAGGTATAACTGGATGTGAACATGTAGAAGATTGCAAATAGATCCCTATCTATTGGTATGCAAAACTCAAGTCCAAATGGATTAAAGACCTCAACAAAAATCCAGTTATACTGAACCTGATAGAAAAGAAAGTAGGAAGTAGTCTTGAATGCATTGGTACAGGAGACTACTTCCTAAATGTAACACCAGCAGCACAGACAATGAGAGAAACAATTAATAAATGGGACCTCTTGAAACTGAGAGGCTTCTGTAAGGCAAAAAACATAGTAAATAAGACAAAATTACAGCCTACAGAGTGGGAAAAGATCTTTACCAACCCCACATCTGACAGAGGGCTGATCTCCAAAATATATAAAGAATTCAAGAAACTAGACATCAAAATAATGAACAATCCAATTAAAAAAATGGACTACAGAGCTTAACAGAGAATTCTCAACAGAAGAATCTCAAATTGCTGAAAGACATTTAAGGAATTGCTCAACATCCTTAATTATCAGGGAAATGCAAATCAAAACAACTCTGAGATACCATCTTACACCTGAAGACAGCTTGTGTTGGAAAGAATGTAGAGTGAGGGGAACACTCTTCCACTGTTAGGTGGAGCGCAAACTTATACAGCCACTTTAGAAATCAGTATGGCAGTTTCTCAGAAAATTGGGAATCCTCAAGACCCAGCTATACAACTCTTGGGCATATACCCAAAGAATGCTTGATCATACCATAAGAACACATTCTCACCTATGTTCACAGCACCATTATTCATAATAGTCAGAATCTGGAAACAAACTAGATACCCCTCAACCCAAGAATGGATTAAGAAAATGTGATACATATACACAATGGAGTACTACTCAGAAATGAAAAACAATGACATCATGAAATTTGCAAGCAAATGGATGGAACTAGAAAATATCATCCTGAGTGAGGTAACCTGGACTTGGAAGAATAAACATGGTATGTACTCACTCATAAGTGGATACTAGATGTAAAAGCAAAGGATAACCAGACTACAATCCACAGCTCGAGAGAATCTATCTAAGAAGGAAGACCCAAAGAGGGATGCATGGATTACTCTGGGAAGGGGAAATAGATTCTGTCTCCATGAGTAAACTGGGGATGAGGAGGTGGGCAATAGAGGGTAGGGGATAGAGCATGAGAACTTAAGTGAATGGGATGGTTGAGCTGGAACAGGGATGGAGTGGGAGAGCAATGAAAGAGATACCATGATAGAGGAAAACATCACGAGGATAGAGAAAAACCAGGTGCAAGGGAACTTCCCAGGAATCCTCAAGGATGACTCCAGCTTAGACTACTACCAATAGAGGAGAGAATGCCTGAACTGGCTTACCCCAGTAATCAGATCAGTAAATACCCTAGCTGTCATCATAGAGCCTTCATCCAGTAACTGATGGAAGCAGATGCAGAGATCCACAGCCAAACACCAGGTTGAGCTCCAGGAATCCAGTCAAAGAGAAAGAAGACGAATTCTATGAGCAAGAGCATCAAGATCATGATGGGGAAACCTACAGAGACAACCAAACCAAACTAGGGGTAACTCATGAAGTTTTGATCATTAGCTGTGGAGCCTGCATGAGACTGGACTAGGCCCTCTGCACAGCAAGATAGTTGTGTAGCTTGTTCTGCTTAAGGGGTCCCCTGGCAGTAGGATCAGATTCCATTATTGGTACATGAGCAGGCTTTTTGGAGCCCACTATTATGGGACATCTTGCACAGCCTGGAATGGGGGGGGGGAGTTTGTATCTGCCTCTACTAAATGTACCTCTCCATGGGAGACCTTACCTTCTTGTAGGAGGGAATGGGGGGTGAGTTGAGAGGGGGAGGCTGGAGGAGCAGGAGGAGGCAAAAGGGGGATCTTTGATTGATATGTATTGTGAATAAAAACTTTTTCTTAATAAAAAAAGAACACAGGTCTAGAGTGTTCACTGGACATTTGAGGGGGTGAAAGGCTTATTTTGGAGTGCAATTGCTTAATCTACTCAAATGAAACTTGTTTCTTCATGAACTGGCTGGAGACTTGCTAAGAATAATTTTAGTACTCTGATCAACAAATGCATGTGAATGCTTGCTATTTCTAAACTGGTTGGTTATACATGAAGGAGATAGAGGTAAGTGAAGCTGAAATATTTATAACCTGCCTAAGAATTACAATCCACAGAATCAGTAACTACAAGTTATGTCATCTAAGTTGTGTCTGAATCAGAAATAGATATTATTTTTCTCAACTATCTTTTAATATTGGAATTTTTGTTTGGTTTTCAGAAATGTTGGCAAATACTTTTTAATTAATTTTAGTTGCTAGTTATCTGACAATTTCAAATATGCATACAATGCAACTTGGTTGTCTTCTCACCCCACCATCTCTCCTCTACCTTCCAACCCCTATGAACTCCTCATTTTCTTTTTTCTTTACCACATTCCTGACATTTTGGTTTGGTTTATAGTCTGTTTAGTTTAACTAAGTTCATCTGTGTAATTTTTGGATTGGGACTAAACATTGGAACCTGGTGGCATCATCAGTAGTTTCACAACCGAACACAATCCCCCACCTCTGCTACTGCCTTAGCCTCAGCAAATATGTCAGTGTTAAATAGTTCATCAGTGAGAGGTAGGTCTGATAAAGTCTTTCAAGGTTTGTATAGATCAAATATTCAGGATAATACTATTTATATTCAGACCAACATTATGCTAGTGTCTTTGTAGATACTCATATTCATTTCTAAAGTCAAACTGAAAGATTTTGGAAAAGACACTGCTCCATCTGGCATTTTATTTGTATAACAGCCTATATAAAGCAAATCTTATATGCTTTTATAATTTTTTTCTAGAAAATTAATTAAAAAGTATTACATAAAGATATAATAATTTCATCTTTTCTTTTTTAATTATTTCTCTTATTTTTGAGATTATAATATGGTTATGTAATTCCTGCCTTCCCTTTCCTCCCTCCAAACCTTTCCATACACTCCTCCTTATTCTCTTTCAAACTTACAGCTTCTTTACCATTTACCATTAATTGTTATTTCATATGTGTGTGTGTGTGTGTGGGTGTGTTCCTAAATATATTACTTGTATGTATGTTTTCAAGGCTGACCATTTTATATTAGATAACCAATTTGTATGCACTTCCCTGGGGAAGACTATTTCTTCTCTCAGCATTCCTTAGTTCTCTGTGGTCTTTCATGTAGGATTGAGGTCTTGAGATCTTTGCCCTTTTCATTCTGGCATATTGTCATTTTTTAGCTTATGTATAGGCAGTTGTTGTGTTGGTGAGATTTTATGGGTTGCTTCTAACATTAGGCTCATTTTATGTTTTAATTGTGTTTATGTGTGTGGGTATCTGGACATGTGAGTACTGGTACCCACAGAATCCAAAAGAAGGTATAGGATTATCTGGAGCTATAGTTACAGTCAGTTATGAGCCACTTCATGTGGATGTGGGAACCAAATTCAGGTAATCTACAAGATCAGTATATGCCCTCAATCACTGAGCCACCTCTCCAGCCTCTTTTGATATACTTTAAATATTAAGGAAGATATGAGGAGGTTACATAGTAAATGCAAGAGCAAGAATATGGAAACAACAATGCAGACGGTCCACCATAAATGTCAGATTTATGCTATTTTTTATACTTCCTATCCTCTAATCGCCCCTCAAATGCTCTGAAAAGTTTCATTATAATTAATTTTACATTTTAAAATTTTACATAACTAGGCAAGATCATGTTGCTGATCAGCAAAAGAACTGACTTTGAATCCAGATATATCTTTTTTTTAAAAAAGAAAAAATTTGAGATCCCTGGAACACAACTATTTCCCGGGAACTTCTGCCCAACTCTGTCCCAGTTGCTGGTCAGCAGGCAGGGCTCCTGTGGGGAAGCCCTACCACCACCAAGACTCCCCACTGGACCCTGCAATCTACCCACCCTGCCCCCATACCCATCTGCCTGAGACACCAGCCACTTCCCAAGGCACTGAAACCAAACGGCCAGCTCTCATTGGACAAATGGCTCTCACTGGACCAAGAGTAACCTCCTGAGACAGGGAATCTGACAGCCCTCATTAGACCAAGAGTGGCTTTCTGAGACAAAGAATCTGCCACCTCTCATTCGACCAAGAGAGACTTCCTGAAACATAGAATCTGTCAGCTCTGACTGGACCAAGAGCCTTAACAAGACCAAGAGTGGCTCTGTGAGTCACAGAATCAACTAGCTTGGGTTGACCCAAGAGTAGCTCCTTGAGACACACAATCTTCCTGCTCCAATTAGACCAATAGCTAAGATTGAACCCAAAGGGGCCCCTTGAGACAACAAGCTCAGAGTGGATGAAGAGCAAGTCACTCAGACACAGGCTACTCATACCTATTAGAGGAGGAGATGGGCAGATGTCAAGGGAAAAATACATACAACAACATAAAGACCAATATGCCATCACCAAAACCTAGTCCTCCTCCAACAGCAAGACCTGAACATCACATTGTAGAAGAAGCAGAAGAAAGCAACCTTAAGAATAGCATCATTAAGATGCTAGAGGCCTTTCAAGAAAAAATGAAAAGTGAAATTGAGGAAAAGGCAAACACAAAATTGGAAGAAATCAATAAAGAAATTGAGAAAAAGACAAACAAAAAATTGGAAGATATCCGTAAAGAAATAGAGGAAAAGACAAATAAAAAGTGGAAGAAATCAATAAATCCCTTAAAGAAAATCATGAAAAATCCATTAAACTTGTGAGGGAAACAGTCCAAGACCTGAAAAGTAAAATAGGAACAATAAAGAAGACACAAACAGAGGGAATGCTGGAAATAGAAAATCTGAGTAAACAAACAGGAAACACAGATGCAAGCATAACCAACAGAATACAAGAGATGGAAGAGAGAATCTCTGGTGTAGAGAATACAATAGAGAAAATAGATTCATCAGTCAAAGAAAGTACCAAAGCCAAAAAAGTCATAACACAAAACATCCAGGAAATCTGGGACACCACAAAAAGGCCAAATCTAAGAATAATAAAGATAGAAGGAGAAGAATACCAACTCAAAGGCACAGAAAATATATTCAACAAAATCATAGAAGAAAACTTCCCCAACCTAAAAAAGGAAATACTATGAAGATACAAAAAGCCTATAGAACACCAAACAGACTAGACCCCCAAAATATGTCCACTCCCCACATAATAATTAAACAACTAAACCTACAGAATAAAGAAAGAATATTAACAGCAGCAAAGGAAAAATGCCAAGTGACTTACAAAGGCAAACCCATCAGAATTATACCCGATTTCTCAATGGAGACTTTAAAAAGACCTGGACAGATGTAATACAGGCACAAAGAGACCATGGATGCCAGCCTAGACTAGTAAAACCAGCAAAACTTTCAATCACCATAGACAGAGTGAACAAGACATTCCAAGATGAAACCAGATTTAAACAATACTTATCCACAAATCCAGCCCTACAGAAAGCACTAGAAGGAAAATTCCAACCTAAGGAAGTCAGATACACCCACAAAAACACAGGTAATAGATAACCCCATAGCAGTATATCCCAAAGAAGAGAAATACACACACACTACCACCAAAAAATAACAGGAACTAACAATCACTGGTCATTAATATCCCTTAATATCAATGGACTTAATTCACCTATAAAAAGACACAGGCTAAAAGAATGCATACAAAAACAGGACCTATCTTTCTGCTGCATACAAGAAACACACCTCAATTTCAAAGACAGATACTACCTCAGAATAAAAGGCTGGGAAAATTCTTACCAATCAAATGGTCTTAAGAAGCAAGCTGGTGTAGCTATCCTAATATCCAACAAAATAGACTTCAAACTAAAATCAATCAAAAGAGATCAAGAAGGACATTACATACTCATCATAGGAAAGATTCACCAAGATGAAGTTTCAATTCTGAACATTTATATCTCAAACACAAGGGCACCCACATATGTAAAAGAAACATTACTAAATCTTAAATCACACATAAAACCCTGCACATTAATAGCAGGAGACTTCAACACACCACTTTCACCACTGGATAGATCTGGCAAATCGAAACTTAACAGAGAAATAAGGGACTTAACTGATGTTATGACTGAAATGGACCTAATCGATATCTACAGAACATTCCACTCTAACAAAAAAGAATATACCTTCTTCTCAGCACCCCATGGAACCTTCTCTAAAATCAACCACATACTCAGTCACAAAGAAAATCTCAACAGATACAAAAAATTTGGAATAACCGCCTGTATTCTATCAGACCACCATGGTTTAAAGTTAGATTTCAACAACTACAAAAATTAAAGAAAGCCTACAGTCTCATAGAAACTGAATCACCAATGAATGGGTCAAGGAAGAAATAAAGAAAGAAGTTAAAGACTTCTTACATATCAATGAAAATGAATATACTACATACCCAAACTTATGGGACAATATGAAAGTAGTGCTAAGAGGAAAATTCATAGCACTAAATGCCCACATAAAGAAGTTGGAGAAATCTCACACTAATGACTTAACAGCACACCTGAAAGCTCCAGAATAAGAAGAAGCAAAGTCACCCAGGAGAAATAGATGCCAGAAAATAATCAAATTAAGAGCTGAAATCAATAAAATAGAAACAAAGAGAATAATACAAAGAATCAATGAAACAATGAGTTGGTACTTTGAGAAAATCAACAAGATAGACAAACCCTTATCCAGACTAACCAAAAGGCAAGGAGAGAGCATCCAAATTAGCAAAATCAGAAATGAAAAGGGAGACGTAACAACTGACAATGAGGAAAACCAGAGAATCATCAGGTCATAATTCAAAAACCTGTACTCCACAAAATTGGAAAATCTAAAAGAAATGGACAATTTTCTGGATAGATACCAAATACCTAAGTTAAATCAAGACCAGATGAACTATTTAAACAGACCAATAACCCCTAAGGAAATAGAGACAGTCATTAAAATCTCCCAACCGCCCGCACGCCTTTAATCCCAGCACTCGGGAGGCAGAGCCAGGCGTATCTCTGTGAGTTCGAGGCCAGCCTGGGCTACCAAGTGAGTCCCAGGAAAGGCGCAAAGCTACACAGAGAAACCCTGTCTCAAAAAAAAAAAATCTCCCATCCAATAAAATCCCAGGACCAGATGGTTTTAATGCAGAATTCTACCATATATTCAAAGAAGACTTAAAACCAATACTCTTTAAATTGTTCCACACAATAGAAACAGAAGGAACATTACCAAACTCCTTCTATGAGGCTACAGTTACTCTGATTCCCAAGCCAAACAAAGATGCAACAAAGAAAGAGAATTACAGATCAATCTCCCTCATGAACAATGATGCAAAAATACTCAATAAAATATTGGCAAACAGACTTCAAGAACACATCAAAAGATTATCCATCATGACCAAGTAGGCTTCATCCCAGAGATGCAAGGTTGGTTCAATATATGAAAGTTTGTCAATGTAATACACCATATAAACAAACTGAAAGAAAAAAAAACCACATGATCATTTCATTAGATGCTGAAAAGGCCTTTGACAAAATTCAACACCCCTTTATGATAAAGGTCTTAGAGAGATTAGGAATACAGGGAACATACCTAAACATACCATACCACAAGGACACATGCTCAACTATGTTCATAGCTGCATTATTTGTAATAACCAGAACCTGCAAACAACATAGATGCCCTTCAACCAAAGAATGGATAAAGAAAATGTGGTACATATACACAATGGAGTACTACTCAGCAGAGAAAAACAATGACATCATGAGGTTTGCAGGCAAATGGATGGAACTAGAAAATATTATCCTGAGTGAAGTAACCCAGACTCAGAAAGATAAACATGGTGTGTACTCACTCATAAGTGGATACTAGATGTAAAGCAAAGGATAACCAGACTGCAACTCACAGCTCTAGGGAGGCTGGCTGGTAAAGAGGACCCTATGAAAGACACAGGGATCACCCAGCGACAGAGAAATGGATGAGATCTACATGAGCAAAGTGGGGGTGAGGGAAGGTGGTAGAGGGCAAGGGTTGGGAGAAAAAGAGCTTAGGGAGGTCCTAGCTGGATCAGGAACAGAGTGGAAGAACAGGGAGGGAGATGCCATGATAAATGAAGACACCATGAGAATTGGAAGAAGCAGAGTGCTAGAGAAGTCTTCAGGAATCCACAAAAATGACTCCACTATATACTATTGGCAATGGTCGAGAGGGTACCTGAGCTGACCTACTCTGGTGATCAGATGGCCGAACACCCTAACTGTCATGATAGAACTTTCATCCAGTGACTGATGGAAGCAGATGTAGAGAGCCACTGCCAAGCCCCAGGCAGAGGTCCAGGATTTCAATCGATGATAGAGAGGAGGGATTATATGAGCAAGAGATATTGAGACCATGATTGGAAAAAGTACAGAGACTACTAGGCAAACTAGTGGAAACACATGAACTCTGAACCCAATAGCTGAGGAACCCACATGGAACTGGACTAGGCCCTCTGGATAAGTGAGACAGTTGTTTAACTTGAACTGTTTAGGAGGCCCCCAGGCAGTGAGACCAGGACCTTTTCTTAGTGCATGAGCCTACTTTTTGCAACCTAGTGCCTATGCTGAGACACTTTGCTCATCCTTGGTACAGGGAGGAGGGGATTGGACCTGCCTAGGCTGAATGTGTCGAGCTCTGCTGACCCCCAAGGGGAGACCTTGCCTTGGAGGAGGTGGGAATGGGAAGGGTGGGTTGGGAGGGAGAGCTGTGGAGTGGGAGAAGGGAAGACAGGGGAATCCATGGTTGATATGTAAAATTAATAGAAAATCTCTTAATAAAAAGAAAAATAACCTGAATGAATAAAAAGAAAGAAAGAAAGACTAGAACCGGGGACTAGCTAAATAAATATAGCTCCAAATGAACTCCAGACATAGGCTCTACACATTGATCATTTCATCTCTCCACCCTCATCAGCGAGGCTTTTTCTTGTACAAGATGGAAAATAATGAGAGACCCACAAATGGACAATATGAAGGAAGTGAGAGAGAGAAAAACAGAGTCTTGAGCAGTCATGCACAAATGGGATATCATAGCTAACTCCGTCTCATCAAGACTTAGTGATTTTTGGTGAAGAAAGAAGAAAGATTATAAAGTCCTAATGTGGTAGGTGACTCCAAGCAGAAGACAGTTTACAAGCACAACACTGGTGACTGGCTTCTGAATTCTGAGAGATTGTGACCAGCTGCACAAGGCCTTCACAAGTTCAAAGTAGACAAAATCTGAGCATGCAGAAGCAAAGTGGATACAAAGTTCCATCCACAAACAAGAAGCTGCTTTCGACTGATACCTGCTAGAAAGTGAAAATCAGTTTTCTCCCATGGAGTGTCACTGTGTATATCAACTACATTCCAGAGGGAGCCCAATGCCAGGTGTAATTGGTTAACAGAAAAAAAAGAAAGAAAGAAAAAAAAATGCCAAAGTATTGTTGACAGTTTAAAATATACAGGCTGATAGTTATAAACTAAATATTACACTAATTTATTTTTTGAATCCTGTCTTCAATTATCATTACTTGCTATGCCTTGCATATACATACATATTTGTCTGTGTTTGTGTATGTTTGTAGAGTAGCAATTCTTCATATGCAACACACCAGATTAACATTTCTTTCCAAATGTGACGCATGTAAAAGGTGAATTAACTGATTGGCTAACTGGCTACATGCCTAAATTTCTCAATGCATAATTTAATGGCAAGATGTACTTAACCTTATGAAGTGTACCCAATGTCATTAATCTATATATTTACATAAGTAATTATTTCTAAATATTTTATCAAAAAATATTCATACCAAGACTGTAGGTCCAGCAATATTTTACCCTCCAATTCCATCTTTCTCAGTTAAAAATATATGAGTATCTGTTCACCAGATCTACTTTCACACATTTGGTGGACCATTCAGAAATAAGAAAGTTTCAATTTTCCTTACGTTAATTATATGCTTTTTATCTGCACAAGGAGATAACTAAATGATGCAGGTACATATAAGCAACATTTTATTGGTTTTATGAGAAGGTATAATAATGTCAGTATTCCTGAAAAATGTGGAAGGTACATTTGGAGCTAAAGCAGTCCTCACACTCACAGGTTATAGGCCATGTGTTTGATGATTTATAATGTAAAACATATTGTATTTGTCATTGAGCATTTGTGGCATTTCTTATCTAATAACCACAATTGTAAAAGTTACTGCAGATAATGAGATAAGAAGCTCAGTCTTACAAGATAATAGTTCAGATCAATCTATTAATTGTTTTCTTTAAACAGTACACTAAACCTTAAGACTGGTCATGGTGGGTTACATTGCATGTGATGCCTTTTTTTTTAATATGTTCAGTTTTTGCTACTGTTATTTGGGGCTGGCTTACAATCCTAAAACCTATTTTGGGAGTCTAAAAGCCACCTTAATGTCCATACTCTCCTCTAGCCTCTTGGAGCATGTGTAAAGAAGCACACACAGAGTAATTAATTAATTAATTAAAAATGAATGGGTGAATAAATGAATAATAAAATAATCTTTATTAAAAAAGAAAAAGTTTGATACTCTCATTATGTAAAGCTTGCCAAACTTCTGTGCCCTGTTAATGTGTTATTATTTAATAAAATTAATCTCTTACTTAGTGCCTACTCTGCACCAGGCATGACGCTAAGCTAAAAATGTGCCCTTTCTTGCTCTCTTTCTCTTATTTTCCTATATATTGCATATATGTTCATTATATACATGAGTAAGATTATATGCCCATGTAGGCATATTATCCTCCTTTTCCAGTTGCTTGCATCCTTCTCCCATTTCTCAGGTAATATTATATCCTTCTGAGTAGCTGAAGACTGGATAGTTATAATTTTCCTTAGTTATGATAAAAGATAAGTTAGATATAAAACCTTAGACTCACAAATATAAAATAGATAAAATATCTTCTTCAATATTGCCAAATAAAAATAGACTAGATATTATAAATAGACTAGATATTGTAACTGTAATTCTTGCTTGATAATTGTTCTGTTATATGTAATTTTACTATGTTAAAGTTAAAACCTCTCCTTTTCAAAAAAAGAAAAGGGGAAGTGCTGGGGATGCTATGAATGTGTTGCTCTGATTGACTGATAAATAAAATGCTGATTGGCCAATAGCCAGGCAGGAAGTTTAAGCAGCACAAGCAGAGAAGAGAATTCTGGAAATAGGAAGGCTGAGAGAGGAGTTGCCAGCCAGACACAGAGGAAGCGAGTTGTAAAAGTACCAGTAAACCACAAGCCATGTGACACCTTATAGATTAATAGAAATGGGTTAATTTAAGATGTAAGAGCTAGTGAATAGCCTGAGCTAATGGCCGAGCAATTTTGATTAATATGAGCTTCTGAGAGATTATTTTATATGTGGGCTGAGGAACTGCGAGGGTCCGAGCGGGACTGGAGAAAACTCCAGCTACAGAGACCTATATGTACATACTTAGTGTTTTAGTTACTTTTCCATTGCTATGACAAAACATCATGACCAAAGCAACTTATAAAAGAAAGCATTTAAGTGAAATTGTGGTTTCAAGAGGTTGGAATCCATGATATTGGTGCAAAGACAAGGGAGCTGGAACAGCTGAGAGCTTAGGTCTTAATCCATAAATTAGAGGCTGAAAGATAGCTAACTGGGAATGACAGGAGTCTTTTGAAACCACAAAGCCCACCCTTAGTGCACACCTCATAATCCAAAACAGTTATACCAATTGAGGATCAAGTATTCAAACATATGAGCCTGTGGGGACAAATCTCATTAAAACCATCACAATTAGTAGCATATAATCCTTATAACACTCATGGACTATGATAGTTACAGAGGTTATCTTTGTTTATAACTGAGAACATCAAGATTAAGAGAGATTGAGAGTAAATAAGTGAAGAAATTTGTTTATTCAGAACTGGAATTCATTACTGTTATATGAGCTGCTATAATTATGATGTATGATTTACAATCTTATGGCAAAGCTAATAATGTTGGTCACCCTTTAAAATTTCTTTGTCTTGTTCCATTAAAAAAAAGTTCACATATAGGAACAGCTCAGTGTCTTAGACATATCTACTAATGATAGCTATACATGAAGATTTTTAAAAATGAACATAAGTATGTCTTTTTTAAAAATTTTTATTTTTCAATACAATTCAGTTCTACATATCAGCCACAGATTCCCTTGTTCTCCTCCCTCCTGCCCCCCTCACCTTCCCCCCAGGCCGACCCCCATTCTCATCTCCACCAGGGCAAAGCCTTCCCCACAGACTGATATCAACCTGGTAGACTCAGTCCAGGTAGGTACAGTCCCCTCCTCCCAGGCCGAGCCAAGGGACCCTGCATAGGCCCCAGGTTTCAAACAGCCAACTCATGCAATGAGCACAGGACCTGGTCCCACTGCTTGCATGCCTCCCAAACAGATCAGGCCAATCAACTGTCTCACCCACTCAGAGGGCCTGATCCAATTGGTGACCCCTCAGCCATTGGTTTATATTTCATGTGTTTCCGTTCGTTTGGCTATTTGTCTCTGCTTTATCCAACCTTGGTCTCAACAATTCTCGCTCATATAAACCCTCCTCATTCTCGCTAATTGGACTCCCAGAGATCCACCTGGGGCCTAGTCATGGATCTCTGCATCCAGATCCCTCAGTAGTTGGATGAGGTTTCTAGCACGACAATTAGGGTGTTTGGCCATCCCATCACCAGAGTAGGTCAGTTCGGGCTGTCTCTCGACCATTGCCAGCAGTCTGTTGTGGGGGTATCTTTGTGGATTTCTGTGGGCCTCTCTAGCACTTTGTTTCTTCCTATTCTCATGTGGTCTTCATTTACCATGGTCTCCTATTCCTTGTTCTCCCTCTCTGTTGTTGATCCAGCTGGGATCTCCTGCTCTCCCAAGCTCTCTTTCCCTCGACCCTCGCCCTTCATTACCCCCACTCATGTCCAGGGTGTTCATGTAGATCTCATTCCATTTCTCTGTCATTGGGCGATCCCCATGTCTTTCTTGGGGTCCTGTTTTCCAGGTAGCCTCCCTGGTGATGTGAGTAGCAGTCCAGTCATCCTTGTTCCACATCCAGTATCCTGCTATGAGTGAGTACATACCATGTTTGTCTTTCTGAGTCTGGGTTACCTCACTCAGGATGATTTTTTCTAGATCCATGCATTTGTCTGCAAACCTCATGATGTCATTGTTTTTCTCTGCTGAGTAGTATTCCATTGTGTATATGTACCACATTTTGTTTATCCATTCTTCAGTTGAAGGGCATCTAGGTTGTTTCCATGTTCTGGCTATTACAAACAATGCTGATATGAACATAGCTGAACAAGTGCTCTTGTGGTGTGGTTGAGCATTCCTTGGGTATATGCCCAAGAGTGGTATAGCTGGATCTTGGGGGAGATGGATTCCCAATTTTCTAAGAAAGCGCCATATCGATTTCCAAAGTGGTTGTACAAGCTTGCATTCCCACCAGCAGTGGAGGAGAGTTCCCCTAGCTCCACATCCTCTCCAGCATAAGGTGTCTTCAGTGTATTTTTATCTTAGCCATTCTGACAGGCATAAGGTGGTATCTTAGAGTTGTTTTGATTTGCATTTCCCTGATGATTAGGGACGTTGAGCAATTTCTTAAATGTCTTTCAGCCATTTGAGTTTTCTCTGTTGAGAATTCTCTGTTTCGTTCTATAGCCCATTTCTTAATTGGACTGTTGGGCATTTTGATGTCTAATTTCTTGAGTTCCTTATATATTCTGGATATCAGTCCTCTGTCAGATGTGGGGTTGGTGAAGATCTTTTCCCATTCTGTAGGCTGTCGCTTTGCCTTGTTGACCGTATCCTTTGCTCTACAAAAGCTTCTCAGTTTCAAGAGGTCCCATTGATTGATTGTTTCTCTCAGTGTCTGTGCTACTGGTGTTCTATTTAGGAAGTGGTCTCCTATGCCAATGTGTTCAAGACTACTTCCTACTTTCTCTTCTAGCAGGTTCAGAGCATCTGGATTTATGTTGAGGTCCTTGATCCACTTGGACTTAAGTTTTGTGCACGGTGATAGATATGGATCTATTTGCAGCCTTCTACATGTTGATATCCAGTTTTGCCGGCACCATTTGTTGAAGATGCTTTCTTTTTTCCATTGTACAGTTTTGGCTTCTTTGTCAAAAATTATATGTTCATAGGTGTGCGGATTAATGTCAGGGTCTTCAATTCGATTCCATTGGTCCACATGTCAGTTTTTATGCCAGTACCAAGCTGTTTTTATTACTGTAGCTCTATAGTAGAGCTTGAAGTCAGGGATCGTGATGCTTCCAGAGGTTGTGTTATTGTACAGGATTCTTTTGGCTATCCTGGGTTTTTTGTTTTTCCATATGAAGTTGAGTATTATTCTTTCCAGGTCTGTGAAGAATTGTGTTGGTATTTTGATGGGGATTGTACTGAATCTGTAGATTGCTTTTGGTAAGATTGCCATTTTTACTATGTTAGTCCTGCCTATCCATGAGCATGGGAGATCTTTCCATTTTCTGACATCTTCTTCAATTTTTTTTTCAGGGACTTAAAGTTCTTGTCATATAGGTCCTTCACTTGCTTGGTTAGTGTTACCCAAGGTATTTTATGTCATTTGTGGCTATAGTAAAGGGTGATGTATCTCTGATTTCCTTCTCCGCTTCTTTGTCCATTGTATATAGGAGGGCTACTGATTTTTTTGAGTTGATCTTGTATCCTGCTATGTTGCTGAAGGTGTTTATAAGCTGTATCAGTTCCTTGGTGGAATCTTTGGGGTTGCTCAAGTATACTATCGTGTCATCTGCAAATAGGAAAAGCTTGACTTCTTCCTTTCCAATTTGTATCCCCTTAATCTCCTTATGTTGTCTTATTGCTCTGGCTAGAACTTCAAGTACTATATTGAATAAATATGGGGAGAGCAGACAGCCTTGCCTCGTTCCTGATTGTAGTGGAATTGCTTTGAGTTTCTCTCCATTTAATTTGATGTTGGCTGTTGGCTTGCTGTAAATTGCCTTTATTATGTTTAGGTATGTTTCCTGTATTCCTGATCGCTCCAAGACCTTTATCATGAAGGGGTGTTGGATTTTGTCAAATGCCTTTTCAGCATCTAGTGAGATGATCATGTGGTTTTTTTCTTTGAGTTTGTTTATATGGTGTATTACATTGACAGACTTTCATATGTTGAACCATCCTTGCATCCCTGGAATGAATCCTACTTGATCATGTTGGATAATTGTTTTGATGTGTTCTTAGAGTCTGTTTGCCAGTATTTTATTGAGTATTTTTGCATCAATGTTCATGAGGGAGAACGGTCTGTAGTTCTCTTTCTTTGTTGTATCCTTGTTTGGTTTAGGAATCAGGGTAATTGTAGCCTCATAGAAGGAGTTTGGTAATGTTCCTTCTGTTTCTATTGTGTGGAATAATTTAGAGAGTATTGGTATTAACTCTTCTTTGAAGACCTGGTAGAATTTTGCACTGAAACCATCTGGTCCTGGGCTTTTTTTGGTTGGGAGACTTTTAATGACTGTTTCTATTTCGTTAGGGGTTATTGGACTATTTAAATAGTTTATCTGGTCTTGATTTAACTTAGGTATGTGGTACCTATGCAGAAAATTATCCATTTCTTTTAGGTTTTCCAGTTTTGTGGAATAGAGGTTTTTGAAGTATGACCTGATGATTCTCTGGATTTCCTCAATGTCTGTTGTTATGTCCCCCTTTTCATTTCTGATTCTGTTGATTTGGATGCTCTCTCTCTCTCTGTTTTTTTGGTTAGTTTGGATAAGGGCTTGTCTATCTTGTTGATTTTCTCAAAGAACCAATTCTTTTTTTCATTAATTTTTTGTATTGTTCTCTTTGTTTCTATTTTATTGATTTCAGCTCTCACTTTGATAATTTCCTGGCATCTATTTTTCCTGGGAGACTTTGCTTCTTCTTGTTCTAGAGCTCTCAGGTGTGCTGTTAAGTCACTAGTGTGAGATTTCTCCAGCTTATTTATGTGGGCATTTAGTGCTATGAATTTCCTTCTTAGTACTGCTTTCATAGTGTCCCATAGGTTTGGATATGTGGTGTCTTCATTTTCGTTGATCTCTAGGAAGTCTTTAATTTCTTTCTTTATTTCTTCCTTAACCCATTGGTGATTCAGTTGGGTACTATTCAGTTTACATGAGATTGTAGGTTTTCTGTAGTTTTTGTTGTTGTTGAAATCCAACTTTAGACCTTGGTGGTCTGATAGAACACAGAAGGTTATTCCAATTGTTTTGTATCTGTTTAGATTTGTTTTGTGGCCATGTATGTGGTTGATTTTAGAGAAGGTTCCATGGGGTGCTGAGAAGAAGGTATATTCTTTTTTGTTAGAATGGAATGTTCTGTAGATATCGATTAAGTCCATTTGAGTCATGACATCAATTAAGTCCTTTATTTCTCTGTTAAGTTTCAATTTGGGAGATCTGTCCAGTGGTGAAAGTGGGGTGTTGAGTTCTCCCACTATTAATGTGTGGGGTTTTATATGTGATTTAAGCTTTAGTAATGTTTCTTTTACATATATGGGTGCCCTTGTGTTTGGGGCATAAATGTTCAGAATTGAGACTTCATCTTGGTGGATCTTTCCTGTGATGAGTATGTAATGCCCTTCTTGATCTCTTTTGATTGATTTTAGTTTGAAGTCTATTTTGCTGGATATCAGGATGGCTACACCCGCTTTTTCTTAAGACCGTTTGATTGGAAAGTCTTTTCCCAGTCTTTTATTTTTAGGTAGTGTCTATCTTTGAATTTGAGATGTGTTTCTTGTATGCAGCAGAAAGATGGGTCCTGCTTTCGTATCCATTCTGTAAGCCTATGTCTTTTTATAGGTGAATTAAGTCCATTGATATTGAGGGATATTAATGTCCAGTGATTGTTCATTCCTGTTATTTTTTTGGTGGTGATGAGTGTGTACTTCTCTTCGTTGGGGTTTACTGCTGTGGCTCTATCTATTCCCTGGGATTTTGAGGGTGTATCTGACTTCCTTAGGTTGGAATTTTCCTTCTAGTGCTTTCTGTAGGGCTGGGTTTGTGGATAAATATTGTTTAAATCTGGCTTTGTCATGGAATGTCTTGTTCACTCCATCTATGATGATTGAAAGTTTTGCTGGGTATATTAGTCTAGGCTGACATCCATGGTCTCTTAGTGTCTGCATTACATCTGTCCAGGTCCTTCTGGCTTTCAAAGTCTCCATTGAGAAATCGAGTGTTATTCTGATAGGTTTGCCTTTATATGTCACTTGGCCTTTTTCCTTTGTTGCTCTTAATATTCTTTCTTTATTCTGTACGTTTAATTGTTTAATTATTTTGTGGCGAGGGGACTTTTTTGGGGGGTCTAGTCTGTTTCGTGCTCTATAGGCTTCTTGTATCTTCACAGGCATTTCCTTCTTTAAGTTGGGAAAGTTTTCTTCTATGATTTTATTGAATACATTTTCTGTGCCCTTGAGTTGGTATTCTTCTCCTTCTTCTACCCCTATTATTCATAGGTTTGGTCTTTTCATGGTGTCCCAAATTTCTTGGACATTTTGGTTCATGACTTTGTTGGCTTTAGTGTTTTCTTTGACTGATGAATCTATTTCTTCTACTGTATCGTCAATGCTAGAGATTCTCTCTTCCATCTCTTGCATTCTATTGATTATACTTGCATCTGAAGTTCCCAATTGTTTTCTCAGATTTTCTATTTCCAACATTCCCTCTGTTTGTGTCTTCTTCATTTTTTCTATTTCCCTTTTCAGGTCTTGGACTGTTTCCTTCATTTGTTTCATTGATTTTTCTTGATTTTCTTTCAGTACTTTATTGTTCTCTTCCAGGACTTTATTGATTTCTTCTAATTTGTTTGCCCTTTCGTCTAGTTGTTTACAGCGTTCTTCACATTTTTTTTTGTCTTTTCCTCTACACGAGCCTCTAGCTTCTTCATGATGTCATTCATAAGGCTATTTTCTTCTGCTTCTTCCAATTTCTGATGTTCAGGTCTAGGTGTTGGAGGAGGGCTAGGGCCTGGTGATGCTGTATTGCTATTCATATTGTTGTATGTGTTTCTGCCTTGACGTCTGCCCATCTCCTTGTGGTTCGTTCTTGGCCTTATCTGCACACTTGGTTCAGACAGAGCTGACAGATTCAGGAAGTCTCTCTCTCTTGTCCAGATGGGAGCTCTCTCTTTTCCAAATTGGAAGTCCGGGGCAGGATGGGAGCTCTTGTCCAGAAGGGAAGTCCAGGGCAGGATGGGAGCTCTTCTCTCTCTTCTTTCTCTTCTCTCTCTCTCTCTCTCTCTCTCTCTCCTCCAGAAGGGAAGTCCGGGGCAAGATGGGAACTGGGGGCCAGCCTCTAAGTCTCAGGAAGAGGCTTGGGGCTCAGGCGGATGGGCGTGGGGGCAGGGCGTGGAGACTGCAGGGTCTGCCAGGGGTCTTGGAGAAGGGGATCCTTCCCAGTGGGGCTAGAAGGGAACCTGCCCGGTGGCCAGAACCTGGGGCCAAGTTGGGCAGGTCTTCCTCGGAGTCGCTGGTGCCCAGGGATGGGGTCTGGGGCCCATAAGTATGTCTTAACTTAATAAGGAAGCAACAACTCGTTGTTGTATAAAATTTTGAAATCTCTAAAGGAAAAAAAGTTTGGGCATCATTCTGAAGTTAAAATTTTCTACAATGTTAACCTGCTGAAGCAAGTAGAAGATATGATCTCCTTTGTGGCAATGTACAAACCCAGGTAAGCAGAGATTTGAAACATAACAAAACATAGATGTTACTTGCAACCTGTCTAGTTAAGATTTTTATTGCCGTGAAGAGACACCATGGCCAGAAAAACTCTTATAAAGAAAACCATTTAATTGAGGTGGGAGCTTACAGTTCAGAGGTTTAGTCCATTATCATCATGATAGGGAGCATGGTGGTATGCAGGTAGACATGGTGCTGGCTACTTCTTGACCAAAAGACAACAGGAAGTGGACTGAGGCAATGGGTGTGGCTTGGGCATATATGAAACCTCGTAACCCACAGTTACATACTCCTCTAACAAGACCATACCTACTCTAACAAAGCCACGCCTCCTAATATTCTATGAGCTTATAGGGGCCAACTGCATTTAAACTACCACATTTCACACACTGGCCCCCATAAGCTTGTAACAATATTATAATGCAATATGCATTCTGGCCAACTTCAAAAATCCCCATAGTCTATCATAATCTCAATAATGTTCTAAATTCCAAAGTTCAAAGTCTCTTCTGATTCATGAAATCTCTTAACTGTCATCTCCTATAAAATCAAACTAAAAAAAGATCACATATATACACAGGATATACTTTACCATTCCAAAACATAGAGAAGGGAGCATACTGTGAAACTGGACCAAAGTAATACAAAAAACAGTTGGGAAAGCTTTAAACTCTGCATCTCCATGTTTAATGTCAAAACACTCTTCAGATCTCCAATTCCATTCAGTTTTGTTGACTGCAACACACTTCTTTCTCTTGAGCTGGTTTCACCCCCTGTTTGCAGCTTTCCTTGCCAGGTATCTCATCACTATAGCATCTCCAACATCTTGGGTTTGCCAAGCAATCCATGCTTCAACTTCATAGCTTCACACAATGGCCTCTCTAGGCCTCCATTCAGGGATACCCCTGACACATGCCTTGCCTCAGTGGCTTTCCTTAGTCTCCAGGGCAAATTCCATAGCCCCTTTCTTCTATCCTTAACTCCAGAACCACATGACCAAAGTTGCCAAGTTCTGCTTACTGGGGATGGCACATGGCGCCTTTGTTCAATTACACTTCACCAGCTTTCTGTCCTTCATTGCCTAAACTTGGCTGTCTTGAAACTGATCTGTAGACCAGACAGTCCTCAAACTCAGAGATCCAATAGACTTTGCCTTCCCTGTACTGGGAGTAAAGGTGTGCAGCATCATGTCAGGCTCTAAGCTTTTCTTTAGTTCCTCTTCATGAGTTGGAAACTTAGCTGAGTGGGATCTTGTCCTGAGGTCACCACTTCCTTTATTCCATTTCTTAATCTGTTTATCTCCTTGAACACAGAATTTAGCTCTATTCCATGTCCTGGTGCCCCTTTTCTCAATCTGTATTTTTTTTATTTGTTTGTTTTTTCTTGCTCAGCTTGCTCCTTTTCATTATAAATCTTCATTAGAGTTATCACTAGTAACCACATAATAGAGTCTATACTAGGCTGATATGAGATTTCCTCTGCAAAGAGAATCCAAAACTCTTTACTTTACTCTTCAGACTAGGGAACTTTCTTCACCAAAATATTATAAGAACATTCTCTAGACAACATACTAAAATTCTTCTTCTCTGAAACCTCTTAAGCCAGCTCCCCACAATTCAAACAACTCTTAGCACCACTGTCTTTCGTGGTTCTACTGGCATGGCCCATTAAGCAATGCTTAAAGCATTCCACTGTTTTCCTAACTCAAAGTACCAAAGTCCAAATTCCTGCAAACAAAACATTATCATGCCTATCACAGCAATACTCCAGTCCCTGGTACCAACTTTTGTCTTAGTTAGGGTTTCAATTGCTGTGAAGAAACACCATGATCAGGGCAACTTTTATAAAGGAAAACATTTAATTGATGTGGCAGCTTATATTTCAGAGGTTCAGACCATTATCATCATGGTAGGGAGCAAAGTGGCTGGCTAGATCTTGATCAGAAGGCAACAGGAAGTGGAATGAGGCACTGGGTGTGGCTTAGGCATATATGAGATCTCAAAGCACACTGCCACATTGACATGTTTCCTCCAACAAGCCATACCTACTCCAACAAAGACATACCTCCTAATAGTGCCACTCCCTATCACAGGGCCATACTCTATAGATGGTATCAGTTGACCATCTTTTTTGTATATTAAATTATTGATTCTTTTCAAATGTTTTATTAGCATATTAATCACGCATGGTAATGGGCTTCAGCATACTTTAACACTCTTTACCAACTACTCCCTCTGCACCTTGTCCCCATGGTCTCTTCCTTTATCCAACTAGTTTCTCTTATTCTTTCATGTACTTTGTATGTTTTTGTGAGCCAATGGATGTAGCTGGAGTTTTCTCCAGTCCTGCCTGGCCCACGGTCAGGACAAATCTCTCTCACCCTCCAGTCCCACAGCTGCTCAGACCCAACCAAGTAAACACACAGAGACTTATATTGTTTACAAACTGTATGGCTGCAGCAGGCTTCTTGTTATCTAGTTCTTATATCTTGAATTAACCCATTTCTATTAATCGATAAGTTGCCACGTGGCTTGTGGCTTACATCTTGCTTGTCATGGCGGCAGCTGGCAGTGTCTCTCTGCCTCAGCTTTCCATTTCCCAGAATTCTCCTCTCTGCTTGTCCTGCCTATACTTCCTGCCTGGCTACTGGCCAATCAGCATTTTATTTACACAGAGCGATATCCACAGCAAATGGATTTCATTATGTTTGCTTACAGGAACAAAGGTGAAAGGTTATTTATAGTGTCACAGAAACCATACCAGTGGCTAGACCACTGAGAATAATTTCTCTCACTCTCTCAGAATCCATTAACTTTTGATGAATTCTCAAAGAAATGTGGGGCCTTCTAAGTCTCTTGACCCTTCATGACACGATGTTGATATGCTTAATCTTATGTGGCTATTGTTTAGGTAATAACAGCTGCTGTTAATTCTAGAGTGAAATGGTCATGTCATATCCAGAAGAAAGCATTCAATACCACTCTGCCCCATCCTCCAAATCTTACATTCTTTCTGTATACTTTCTCATTATGTTCTCTGAGTCTTGGGAGATGGGTGGTATAGATGTCCTATTTATAGCTGAGCACTCAATAATCACTTATTATCATCACTTTGACCGGTTATGAGTCTCTGCAGTTAGTGATATCCCCTGCGAAGAGAAACTTCTTTAATCAAATCTGACAGCAACATCAATTGTTAAGGGTAAATATAATGATTTATAAGGTAACTTGATGGGCAGGTCATGTCTATTTAGCACAAAAACAGTAGAAGCTTTCCCAATAGGGACTATGAGCTCCCCAGCCATATTATCAGATATGAGTAACTTCCTAGGTAGCTGACCACAATTCTGATCAGAAAGTTGTTGGCTGCCCCAATAACAAATTTACCTGTACTTCATTGATGGAAATATATGGCTTGGCTGGTGAGTAGTACAGGGTTCACAGATCAGTACAACCATTATGACAAATGTTTCTGAGCAGCCTGAATAGCTTCCAGCATTGTGAAGACTAGCCAGCATGAAGGAGCTTCCAGCTCAATTCTAGTTTGATTTCTCTGAATCAAGTAATCAGAACATGTGGAATGTTAATCTCTCTAGTTCCGGTAGGCAACCAACTACAGTGTTTGTATTGTTTTCAGGGGTCTCAGAAGTCTCCATGCTCAAAAACTCAAAGCCCACTTCTGGCATTGGAATTTGCATTTAATAAGCTATAGCTCCTGGGGGGTGGGAGGCATTATCTACCCTTAAAGGGTACTTCTACTCAACTTTGGTATTTACAATAATCAAAAGCACTGCTTTGTGTAAAGTGTAAACTATATTCAGACAGTTTGAACATTCACCATCTACTGGATTTCTCTCATACAAAACTGCATAATTGAATTGTAGACCAAACTGCTTGCTTGCCAAATACTAATCTGACTTTTCTTTTATTTCCCATTTTTGACTCATAACAAAATTCTATCTACACTATACCAAGACATCTGATCACTTAAATTTACTCAGTTAAAAACCATTGAATCAGCCACACAGATGTTCAAGCTCCAGTTTTCTTTAACTACTTATTTGATTCAAAAGGTGTGTCAGATAGGGAATAGCCCATGTTCATTTGTTTCAACAATTCAGACTTGGAAAAAGAAAACAAACAAACAAAAAAACACATTCTATTTCTTCTACTTTAACAAGCGTTTCCACAGCCACAGACCAATCTCTTCCCTTTGGTCTGTTTCTGCTTGTTACTCCCATTGCTAGCCACACACTGGGCTTTTTTAAGTATGTTTTGTTTTCTTTCATTGGTTTCATTAAAACAGTTGACATTTTTCTATCATTTGGCTAACTGTACTGTTATGAATAATGGACAGGAAACTTTCATTCTTGTTAGTTTAGAAGAATGAACATTTTCAATTTTTATCTGTTTATTTATTTATCTATTATAGTTTAATATTAGTTTATATTTTCTAAATATGTACATGGATTATTCTTAACTATCTTGTTCATGATCAGTAGGATTTACATTGATGTACTTGTGAACCATGTTTTCTTTCCATCTTTGCATGTTCCTAAAATTAGAGTGGCTCAGATATTTTTAAATGAAGCAGTATATTATTTCACTTACATGTTCAATTAATAATTAGTAAACAGTAGACAATATCTACAAATGGACCAGACAAAAAGTTTTCTGGCTATGACATAATGACATAGTGGGAGCATCAAATCTTTTGATAATATAATTATGTAAAATATTTTGGTCATGAAATTTAGAGTTGTTAGTGATAACCATGGCCAGAAGATAAAACTATAGTGATAGAAATTTATCCAAATAAGTTGACTGAATCATAAATCATGACTGTGAAATTTAGATTGGAAGTAATTGGTGCCAATTAGCTTCCAGAGAAATGCAACATCTCAAAATCATTTTATCAACCATGTATTGAAAATAAATCTGGGAATTAAGCTGATTTGAAGGCCTTGGTGTAAAAAAATAATTTCTTTTAGGTATTGCACCAACACTGGTAAAATTTGACATTGAAACTTTTGTTCCTTTGGTAGAGTAAAAATATCTTAAACCATAACTTTTCATTAACAGAGGATATTTCATATTCTAGACATATATGCTCATTGAAATTAAATTTGCCATTGACTATAGGAAGTAGAGAGTTTTGTTTAGTTGTTTTTACATTGATGATCATTGTATCTTTTTATACTCCTTTATTTTTTTAAATTAAACATTATAACTTTTGTGTTTGTATGTAGTATCTTTTCCCTCTGCTTTGCTTTGAATACCAATATAGTCACATTTTTGCCACATTATTTACTAAGTGTTTAAGCAAATACTTTGGCTTAAGTATCTATGTTAATTTGTTGTACACTAAATTATATTTCTTTTATTTTTTTCTCAGTCATATACCTATGTTACACTCACATTTCAGGGACCCCCCAAGGACCACCAGGGAGACCAAATTCCATATGTAAAAGCAAAGAGCCTTTATTTCAAGCTTGGAGCTTGGTCTCTCTATCTGTCTGATGCAGTGGTGAAAGCAGAGATCCCTGAGCCTGGGCAGGGTGGGGTTTTAATCATAGCAGAGGTTGGGATGAGGGGATTTCCAGGGTTCAGGACCCTGATTGGCTGGCATTTGTCTAGGGGATATCTTGATAAAAAGGGAAACTAGGTCTATGCTAGGCTCAGAGACATCTCGTGATCTTATCTAATCTTAATGGTTGGAGTGTTGAGATGTCAGGTACTTCCCATTAGATGCTGTCCCATCCCTGGGTAGTGTTAGCTTATGGCTTTTCCTGAATCCAGTTGTTGCCTGCCAGTAAGCCTGTCACAGAAGCTGTGTTTGGGCCCCTAAGCCTGTCATGGCAGCTGTGTGGTCAAGCTGTTTTTGCTCCCCCCCACCCACACACACGCCTGTTAATTCCAGCCATGGCAGCAGCCTGCCACATTCTCCAAGGCAGTTATATCATCACCTGTTATTATGTTCCTTTCTACCATCAACTATGTGACATGTGCACTCCTTGAATGTGTCCTCCAGGCGCAACTTGCTCTCTTACTCCACTTGTTAGAATTCCTAGCTACTCCCCCAGCTACATGACTGTGAGTATGCTGTCCAGTAGCCAGGCAAGATGCTTAGTCATCCTAGGGCCTTATGTGAGCTGCATGATCACATAATCTGCACGCAGTGTGGTCACACAATCTATGCACATGAGTGATGTAGCCTATATCTCTCATGTCCCTACTCCAACACAACCATTCACTCTTTCACTCTCTCCCTCCCACCTCCCCCAATAAACCTCTTGTACTTAACTCTGTTGTACATAACATATTTGCTTAGTGGCATATTTAGTGGCATTTCTTAGCAGGCCCCATCAAAAGGCACCCCCTTTGCCTTTTTTTTTCTTTTGATCCCTTCAATGCCTCTTTTTCTGAAATAACATAATCTGAATTGTGTCCTTTTGAAAATATTAAATATGTCTATATTCATTTTTCGCCTTTAGTACTTGAGAAAAAATAAACAACTTTGCTATCATAAGTGTAATGAAGTAAAGCAGAAATGATGTTACATCAATATTATAAAATATACATATTGTGATGTCCATATTTCTTCAGTAAGGAATAATGTACTATAATTTCTTTGCTATAACCATATATCTGACAAGAAGCAACTTCAGAAGGGAAGAGTTTATTTTGGTTTAAAGTTTTAGCGGAAACAGTTCATGCTAATGGATAAGACATGGCATCAGGAATATGAGCCAGAAGATCAGGCTGTGGCCGTAGTCATGAAGTACAGAAAAATGATTGAAAAATGATGTTCAGTTTACTTTCACCTTTTTATTTAGTTCAGGACAACAAACAGTCCAACAAATTGTACATTAGAATGTCTTTCTACAATGATTCTAAATCCATTCTAAATGACGAAGATTAGCTATTACATCAATAATCTTGTAGAGCAAAGGTCATGTTAATTTTTTGAAGATAGATAATCTATGAGAGATGTAATTATGGCATATCAGTTAGTAAACAATCTGGATGAAGCTTTCCTTTTAGCATTGTTGTTTCAAGGACTGTTTATGCCTTTGGACATCTGATAAAAATGACAAATGCATGTTTTAAAATAGTCAACTATCAGTGTACTCTAGTAAATTTCTATATTGGTGTTCAGATTGCCAGTTCAAGCCAAATTCTTTATCCAAATATATTTACCTAAATTTGTCAAATGTTTTCTGTTTTGCTACTGTCTGTGAAAGCTGATTACACTTTGATGGTGGATTCAACTTTCTAGCTATATGGAATGAAGGCAAATTCTTCTCTGAAAGATTAGTTTATCCAGAGTGTGAATGAAGTTGATTTACAAAAGAACAATTGTGTAGTAGTTTAGCAGATTCAGTTGTGAATAACTAACAATGAAAAATTGTATTAAAGTTTGACTATTTATTGCACCCTTACTGGTACAATAAAACAGATTTTTTCAGTATACATCAATATTCTTTTATTATATATATATATATAATTTTATAATTTAATTTAATTTTACATATTGGCCACAGATTCCCCTGTCCTCCCCCTACCCGCTCCCCACCCACTCCCCGCCTTCCCCCCCCACACCCCATTCCCATCTCCTCCAGGGCAAAGACTCCCCTGGGAATTCAGCTCAACCTGGTAGATTCAGTCCAGGCAGGTCCAGTCCCCTCCTCTCAGTCTGAGCAAAGTGTCCCGCGTAAGCCCCAGGTTCCAAACAGCCAGCTCATGCACTAAGGACAGGTCCCAGTCCTACTGCCTGGGGGCCTCCCAAACAGTTCAAGCTAATCTGCTGTCTCATTTATCCAGAGGGCCTGATCCAGTTGGGGGCTCCTCAGCTATTGATTCATAGTTCATGTGTTTCCATTCGTTTGGCGATTGTCCCTGTGGTTTTTCCATTCTTGGTCTTAACAATTCTCGCTCATACAATCCCTCCTCTTTCTCACCAATTGGACTCCTGGAGCTCCACCTGGGGCCTGGCTGTGGATCTCTGCATCTGCTTCCATCAGTCATTGGATGAGATTTCTAGCACAACAGTTAGGGTGTTTGGCTATCCTATCACCAGAGTAGGTTAGTTTGGGCTTTCTTTCGACCATTGCCAGTAGTCTATTGTGAAGGTATCTATGTGGATTTCTGTGGGCTTATCTAGCACTTTGCTTCTTCTTATTCCCATATGGTCTTCATTTATCATGGTCTCTTATTCCTTGTTCTCCCTCTCTGTTCTTGATCCAGCTGGGATCTCCCTCTCCCCCAAGCTCTCTTTCCCTCGACCTTTGCCCTTCATTACCCCCACTCATGTCCAGGTTGTTCATGTAGATCTCATCCATTTCTCCATCATTGGGTGATCCCTGTGTCTTTCTTGGGGTCCTGTTTTCTAGGTAGCCTCCCTGGAGTTGTGAGTAGCAGTCTAGTCATCCTATGAATGAGTATACGCCATGTTTGTCTTTCTGAGTCTGGGTTCCTTCACTCAGGATAATTTTTTCTAGATCCATTCATTTGCCTGCAAACTTCATGATGTGATTGTTTTTCTCTGCTGAGTAGTACTCCATTGTGTATATGTACCACATTTTGTTTATCCATTCTTCAGTTGAAGGGCATCTAGGTTGTTTCCAGGTTCTGGCTATTACAAACAATGCTGATATGAACATAGCTGAGCAAGTGCCCTTGTAGTATGATTGAGCATTCCTTGGGTATATACCCAAGAGTGGTATAGCTGAGTCTTGGGGGAGATTGATTCTCAATTTTCTAAGAAATTGCCATATTGATTTCCAAAGAGGCTGTACAAACTTGCACTCCCACCAACAGTGGAGGAGAGTTCCCCTAACTCCACATCCTCTCCAGCATAAGGTGTCTTCAGTGTTTTTGATCTTAGCCATTCTGACGGGTGTAAGGTGGTATCTCAGAGTCATTTTGATTTGCATTTCCCTGATGATTAGGGATGTTGAGCAATTCCTTAAATGTCTTTCAGCCATTTGAGCTTCCTCTGTTGAGAATTCTCTGTTTAACTCATTTCTTAATTGGACTGTTGGACATTTTGATGTCTAATTTCTTGAGTTCTTTATATATTCTGGATATCAGACCTCATTCAAATGTGGGGTTTGTGAAGATCTTTTCCCATTATGTAGGCTGTCACTTTGTCTTGTTGACAGTGTCCTTTGCTCTCCCAGCTGGATCAAGAACAGATAGGAAGAACAAGGAAAGAGATACCACGATAAATGAAGAACACATAGAAATAGGAAGAAGCAAAGTGCTAGAGAGGTTCCCAGAAATCCACAAAGATACCTCCACAATAGACTACTGGCAATGGTTGAGAGAAAGCTTGAACTGACCTACTCTGGTGATCGGATGACCGAACACTCTAACTGTCATGATAGAACTCTCATCCAATGACTGATGGAAGCAGATGCAGAGATCCACAGCCAGGCCCCAGGTGGAGCTCCAGGAGTCCACTTGGTGAGAGAGAGGAGGGATTATATGAGCAAGAGATATTGAGACCATGATTGGAAAAAGTACAGGGACAAATAGCCAAATTAGTGGAAACACATGAACTATGAGCTGAGGAGCCCCCATGGAACTGGATCAGGCCCTTGGATAAGTGAGACAGTTAATTAGCTTGAACTATTTAGGAGGCCCCCAGGCAGTAGGACTGGGACCTGTCCTTAGTGCATGAGCTGGCTTTTTGGCACCTAGGGCCTATGCTGGGACACTTTGCTCAGCCTAGGTGAAGGGAGGAGGGGACTAGACCTGCCTCAACTGAATGTACCAGGCTGAGCTGAATCCCCAGGGGAGTCCTTGCCTTGGAGGAGGTGGGAATGGGGGATAGATTGGGGGGAGGGCAGGGGGAGGAGGAAGGACAGGGGAATCTGTGGCAAAAATTTTTAAAATTAAGAAAAATTAAGAAAAAAAAAGAAGCCGGGCGGTGGTGGCACACGCCTTTAATCCCAGCACTCTGGAGGAAGAGCCAGGCGGATCTCTGTGAGTTCGAGGCCAGCCTGGGCTACCAAGTGAGTCCCAGGAAAGGCGCAAAGCTACACAGAGAAACCCTGTCTCGAAAAACCAAAAAAAAAAAGAAAAGAAAAGAAAGCATTTACTATCTTGTTATATTGTGATGAAAACACTTAGTGTTAGATGTTTATGTGATATACTGGTGAGAATTATTTCAAGAATATGTGGTAAGCAGTGGCTATAATTACTTTATTTGGAAGGTGATATAAGGGTCAAATGTGAAAGTGAAGTCTAATGTAAACAAAAGTTTCTGTCTTGCCAGCAACTCTCAAAAACCCAGCAGCCACTTCCCAAATAATTGACTCGGAGGCTTAATATTTCTTGTAAATGCTAGGCCAGTAGCTCAGACTCATTACTAACTAGCTCTTACACTTAAATTAGCCCATAATTCTGATCTATATTTAGTGGTATGGCTTGGTATCTTTTCTCAGTGTGGCATTCTTATCTTGCTTCCTCTGTGTCTGGCTGGTGACTCCTGACTCTGCTCTTCCTCTTTTCAGAATTCTCCTAGTCTGATCACCCCAACTATACTTCCTGCCTGGCTACTGGCCAATCAGCATTTTATTAAACCAACTCAAGTGTCAAATCTTTACAGTGTATAAAAGCATTATCCCACAACAGTCTGATATAAAGAAACTGGGACAACACATGTTCAAGTTTAAGATGCAAACAGGTAGACATCATTATATTGGGAGTTTCTCCTAAAACAAACAAACAAAAAACTAGAGAGTGGCTTTTAATTTTCTTATCTAGAAAAAGAGAGGTCATTAACATCTCCTTTCAGCTCCCAGGTTGGGACAGCTTACCCTACCAGGCTTTGCATAATTAAGAAACACACAATGAAAATAAAGAGTAATGGATGATATCTTTGCTAAGTGTACTGTGTGACCCTGATCATGTGGTTGCTGTCATCTCCACAACACACTGATTTTAGTTGCAGTTGATGGATCATATGGCAGTTATATTTTCAACTGTTTGCAGAGCCTTTTATTTATTTTTATTTATCCAAAATGATTTCATAAACTTACAATATTATTCACAGTAAATTTACAGAATTGCCACTTGTAAATAGTCTTTCTCCATATTTTCATTGTGGTTCTAATTTGGATTATCTAATAATGACAGACAAGAATATTTATAATGTAACTGATAGCCTTTTATGTAAGTTCCTTTGAGGAATGTCTGTTTTCTATGAAGGAAGAGAAATAGTCTAATAGGGGAGTGATCTATTTTGGCTCTTGGTTTCAGAGGCCTCAGTGTGTGACCTAGTTCTATTGTTTCTGGGCCTGTGAGCAAGTGTAGCATCTTGGCTGAAAGGCATAATGGATCAGACTTGTTTACCACATAGCATCTAAGAGGCATAGAAAAAGACAAAGGGGGGCTGGAAAAATATGTATCCTCAAATAATATTTCACAGTAGTTTTCTAATAATTCCATCAAATTATTAATTCTTCAGTGGACTTTCCCATTGATTGGGCCAGAGTATTCAAGATTCAATTGTTTTTCAATCATTAGATTGACCAACTGTGGACAGAGCAAACTTTGAACATGAGATCTGGGGAAAATTTCATGTCTAAGCTACAAGTATTTGAGCATTCTTCAGAGAACTATTGTCTTTAACTGATTAGCTTCTGAGTTCTTTGGGTAATTTCAATATTCTCTCCTCATTCAGAGCATGATTTGGGAATATTTTGCCCCATTCTGAGGGTTGTATCTTTATTGAGATAATTATTTCTTTTTCTGTTCAAAACTGTTTAGTTTTGTGAAATCGTATTTGTTTATTTATAAGTTTCTTTGTGGCTTTGGACTCAGACTTTTTAAAAAAATCACTACAAAGACCAATGTCTGGTGCCTTTTTGTGGTAGTTTTATAGTTTCAAGTTTTGTGCTTAAGTTTTAAATTTTTTTTAGTAATTCCTATAGAAAGAGTAGAGAAGAGAGCCTTATTGGTGTGTAGGCAAGGAGTGTATGTGTGCATCCCACACAGGTGTAGCTCTCTGGAGATAGAGAGGAAGGGAGTGCTACCTCAGGATGCTTTTGCATTTTATATTGGTTTCCTATTTATTGTTATGACACATTATTTTTTTAATCTTCTTTTCTCTTTTCACACAGAAGGTTCTCTCTGTCTCCTAAGAGCAGAGCCCATTATCGCAATCTCCTTTTAGAAAAGAGAAAATTACCTGCAACTTTTTTATTCTATGAAGGTGTATCACAATAATTCGACCAACTACCTTATCCTGAAAACCAAGTGATTTTTTTTTTGGGGGGGGTTGAGACAGGGTTTCTCTGTATAGCTTTGCGGCTTTCCTGGAACTCACTTGGTAGCCCAAGCTGGCCTCGAACTCACAGAGATCTGCCTGACTCTGCCTCCCAAGTGCTGGGATTAAAGGCGTGCCCCACCACTGCCCAGCTATCCAAGTGATTTTTTTAAAAGAACCTACTATATTATTTTCTATCTCTTTGTTTTCTTTGGAGAAATGGGAAACTCCAGAAAGCCTTTATCAGTCTTGGTTGCTTGGATTCCTACTGTTAGACAGTATGTGTAAGAATGTCACTCTGGGAAACTAACCAACATTTCTATGGTGGCATGTGGCTCAGTAAAGACACTGTTAAAGGGCACTTGAACAACAATAGGGAACCAACCCTCCCATAGACAGTAACTTTCCATAGGGTGCTTCATTTTGAGAATGTCTATGTATTTGCTGCTGTTACAATCACCACCACCTCGTAAGCTTCCATGGTGAATTCTACCCAGTCACTCTTGTACAATCTCACAGCAAAGGCAACACATGTGCTCACAAACACACATAAAACTATGGGCTACCTGTTGCCACCTAGTTCTCATGAGATCCCAACTGTCTTTGATTATCTCCCATTGCTAAAGGATGGGTAGAGGGTGAAATCATATGTGGCTGGTGTCTGCTGCTGGACCTTCCACATCTGGGCTTTAAAATTTTGGTAATAAGCATCTTCAGGATGAATCTTTAGGCAGTTGCTATTTTCTTCACATTGGGAGGGATATACTCATAAAGCAATCCCAAAGCCAACCTCATGGGTCATTAATAGTCATCTCTGAGACAACTGTTACTGAAGTAACTATAAAGTGTCCCTGCTCTGTGAAAAACCCTTGTTAGGATTTTAAAGGTTCTGAAAAGCCTAAAGTTTAAGAAATTTAACTTTTAAATCTATTATTTCCCATCTATCATTTTCTAAAACATTATTTTCTTTCAGTTTTGGGGATAGAATGCTGGAACTTGTGCATGCTGGGCATCTGCTCTGCAACTGAGCTACATCCACAGCCCTTGTCACACATTCTTTGATGCTTCAAAGGGTGTGATTTGCACAACTCAGTGTGAAAGAAACTATTGTAGCCAAGATTCCATTTGTTCCCTCCTTGGTGCCCTGACAGTCCTTCTTATGTGATACTCTATCCATCTAAGTCCCCTGGGGGATTTTTCCCTCCCTTGAAACAACAGGCTTTTCTCTCTCACATGATTTCTGTGGTGTACCACCATGTTCAGCTTAATGATGTTGACCAGAAACTACACAGTCATGGCTAGAATTATTCACTATCAATTTTTGATTCTTGTCCATTGACTTAGTTGATATGTCCATGTGACATTTCATGATCCAAAAGATCATACTATATTCTATTCACATCTTCATTCACATGTGTTGGATCTGAGTAATCTTGCTTCTGGAAGGCTCAGAAACTTCACTGACAGAGTAGAAGAAACTGGAAAATGTAAATATTGGTTCCTGTGTTCTTCATTGACTGTCACCTGCATTTGTTTATTTAACTGTCTCACTATCACTCCATTTGTTTCAGGGTTAATAGTTTGTTCAGAGTGAAAATTGTGCCCAGTGTTATATTAGGCATGCGTAAATTTTTTTATAATGTATATCTTATTATCTTCAGTTTACAAATTAAACAGGCTCAAAAGAATGAGGTGGCTTGCCCCTGTCACCTGTAATATAGAACAGAAGGAGAAGCCAAAGGTAGAGGTTGTAACACAAAGGCCTTTCTCCTCCACTATGACCTGACTTCCTACTTGTGATCATCACTGAGATTCTTTCTACACTCTTAGGCCCCAATTCCAGTGACTTCTCATGGCTTTTACTAGAAAACCCCTGAATGTAAGCCAAAGAAAAAGCATGATTATTCCTGTGCATTTGTTTGTTGTGACAGTGACCCTGAAGATGGGAATTTAAAGCCCTTGTTTCTTTATCAGACACTAATAATGATTAGAGAAATAATTAAAAACCTCTACGCTTGAATGCAAGGCCTAACCAAAAGCATATAAAAAGAGGCTACAATAGAAAATAAACATAATTATGAGGCTCCTCAGAGTGGCTATATGTTTATTAGGACAGGTACCTCTAGCTAGTTACTATCTGTTGCCTATCTACATAGGTTAATAATTAAGAACACATTCCTCAGTTCCTATTTCTGTGGAGTAAATGCTGATCCATATTTATATCATCACATAGGAAATTAAAATATTAAATACTCAATCCACTGGACAATGGATATATGGCCACAAATGGCAGTTCAAATAACTATCATTGAGTTTTATTGTTTAAAGATGAGATGGAATTTAACAAACGCTATAATGCAAAGTAGATTCATAAAATGGCTAGTAAATTACACTATTTTTCAGAATGTTAAATTATTTCTATGGTAATTACAGTTTGTTTTTAACATATCTAAATTTGATTAATTTTTATTCTTTGCCATGTTTACATAGCACTTAAAATATTATTTAAGAGAACTTAAACTTAGGAGCCTTAAAAAAATAATGTTGCCAGGAGGTGGTGGCGCACGCCTTTAATCCCAGCACTCGAGAGGAAGAGCCAGGGGTTTTTTATGAGTTCGAGGCCAGCCTGGGCTACGAAGTGAGTTCCAGGAAAAACGCAAAGCTACACAGAGAAACCCTGTCTCAAAAAACCAAAAATAATAATAATAATAATAATAATAATAATAATAATAATAATAATAATAAGTGTAGGAGCTGGAGAGATAGTGTCTAGTAGTGTCTTTAAAATGCTTGCTGTGTAGCATTTGATACTGAATTTGATAACGAACACTAATATAAAAAAGCTGAATGTAGTGATTAATTCTTGCAACCCCAGTTCTGGGGAGACACAGGCAGGAAGAAGACAGGAGCTCTTTAGACTAGGCTAATTAGCAAGTTCCAGGCCTAGTGAGAGATCCTATCTCAAAACACAAGTTGGAAAACACCTGTGAAACAGCACCCAAGGTTGATCTCTGGCTTTGACATGCACATACACAGAGACATTATGCATGCACACATACACACACAAAAATATTTTACAATCATTTATTAAATGTCCAAGTAGTAGCTCTTAATTATAAAGAAATGTAAAGGCAAAGAAAAAGCAATCATTACCCATTCTGATAGTAGAATTATCCATCAAAATACAATTTCTGATGAAGTATATAATTAGATGTCCTTCATGGCACATAAAATTAGTTCTGTTGTCATCACAATCCCATCACTCTATTATGACAAGTAACTACTTTCAGTTTAGGAAAATCATTTGAGATCATTTCACTTTATAAGGTTTCTATATTGTTTTTCAAATACCTCCAAAAAAGCTTATTATAACCCATTTCAAAGAAATTTAGCAGCTTATTAGTTTTCATAAGCCTGCATTCCAAGAATATCTAAGAAAATGGGGCTGGCAGGATGGCTTAGCATATGAAGTTGCTTACTGCCAAGTCTGACAACCTGAGTTTGACCCCTGGGCCTCACATGTTATAAGGAAAGAATGGACTCAAGGAAGTTGTCCTCTGACCTCCACATGTATGCCATGGTGCACACACAATAAATAAATAAATAAATAAATAAATAAATAAATAAATAAATAAATAAATTAATTAATTAATGTAATTTAAAAATAATTTTAAAATAGCTAAGAAAAAAGCTCAAATTATATGGGTAGACATATATCAAAGTTGAGTTCTTCAAAATGACAACTCTTATGATAATTTGTAAAATATTCTGTTTGGTGAGCACAGAAAGATACATTTTATAGTAGAAATTTCCAGAGATTCGCTCATATTCAACTTTAGTGTTCCCAGTGTCCTTTGCAACTCTGATTGACAGAAAATTATTTCCTTTCTTTAATACAGTAATGGTTGGAGAATAGGTATGTTTGTAATTTAATGATGGCATTAAATTACATTTTAATTGTGCATATGTGATCTTTGGTAGTTCAGTCTTAATTCATTTCCAAATCAGTTTCCAAATTAGAACATGATTCATCTAATGTTAGGGTGGATTCCTGAGCTAACCATCCCCCAAGAGTTAGTTTTCTGACCTACTTTTTTAAACTCTGATTTTTGTATCCAACTATAGATAAGTTCATGAATTTAATTCATTTTGGCAAACATCTACTGAGTTTGAAATACTATCTAAAACTCAGATTCTCTGATCTAGATCTTTGGATGTGCTGTATTATATGAATAACCCCAAAATTTTCAAATTAATGATCTTGCTTGACATTAGTGAGAGTACAGAAGAAATGAGAACATAAACACGTGATTATATTATGTGGGGAAATGAGTATACAATTAGCATATATGCTAGCTAAAAGAAAACAAAATTTCAGGCTTCCATTTTGAAAAAAAAATTGACTATTTATACAAAGTGAGTGGATGGCTAATCAGTGATGTGATAGAGAGCAGATGTTGGACAGAAAGCAGAGCAGGGGGTATTAGGGTATAATGTTTTGTTTAGCAGGAAAGAGTCAATTCTGCTGGTTTTGTTGGTCATGAAATTGAAGGAATAAACTTCAGAACAGGTGGACCAATTGAGGGATGATCTGAGGAGCTGGTGATATTCTGAATTAAGGTGATATTAAAAATGTAGATGAGGGCCTAGGAGATGGCTCAGTGATTAAGATCAGTCACTGGCTGCTCTTCCGGAAGACTCAGGTTCAATTCCCAGCACCCACATGGCATTCACAAATGTAACTCAAGTTCCAGGGTATGCAACACCCTCATACAGGCATACATGCAGGCAAAACACCAATTCACATGGAATAAAAATAAATAATAAATAAATAAATAAATAAATAAACAAACAAACTGAGACGAGAAGATGGAGACAGGTCCAGAAACATGTCTGTGTTGACATTCAGGCATTATGCTGGCCTGCCTCTTGGGGACATGGCAGAATGCGTCATCCCTGCATGTATGGACTTGCTAGTACTCAGTCAGTTATGCTAGCCTGCTCAGTGTCCTGACAATGTCACCCACCAAGTTGCTACCATAGTCTCTGTGCACATGTGCTATACCCCCTTTTAAGATACAAGCTCTGCCCACCTCCCGTCCCTTTTTCTGTCTCTTCTCTGAGGAGGCAGGTCTCTGTGTATATTCCTTCCTCCCCGACCCTTCCAATAAACCCTCCATATGAGCTCTGTCACATGATGTGTCTTTCTCTCACCATTTTTAAATTATAACAATCTGTAGAGATACAAATGACTACAAAAAGAGAAATAAATGTCAATAACATACTCGACAGATATATGTGACTCTAAGTTGATAGAACTTATTATTTGGTTAGATGGGATACATGAATACAACCCCCCACATACCTGGGAATCTACCATGGACCAAATAAATAAAAGTTTTCACTTTTACTTACTTATGTTTTCTTAGTATTAAAACCTAGAGAAAATCCATGATCAGACAATTATCAAGTGAAAACAAAATTGAGTTTTCTTCAAACAAGCACATCAGAAGATCAGAATACCCTAATACCTATTGAAAAGCTATCATTTATAATTCTGAGTAACCAGTTCTCCCCATAATTATTCTATTTTGTGGCCCTTTCACTCTACATTTTATTTGATATATTACATGTATATTTTGATAACAACCTGAACCATATAAAAATAAATGACATTTGGTTGAAAAGCAGTAATTGGTACACAAACAATACTAGGTAGTTCTTGTCTTCAAATGAAAATCCATTGTCTGAGAGAAGAAACACAAGCAACAATTTACAATGGCACCACCTCATTCAGTTTCATCTCTTTAGCTGCATGGGTCAGGAAACAGTTATCTAGATTAAGAAGTAAATGGATACAATGTCTTTGACTGTGACATTTGACTTAATATTGAAACCTACCATGTTCATGGCAATTGCTTGAGTTTGAAGTGTGAAGAGAGGTTATCTCTGACATTTCATCATTATTGCTATTGTACATGTCTCTCTCAGTGTCTATGACTACAAGCATCCAGCTTTCCTTAAAAGTATTGCATTTGTTTCTTCCAGAATAATTATGACAATGGCACATACCATCTTCTTTCAGATTTTCTTTTTTTTCCAAAGTTTTTTGGTTGCTGTTCATGGGTTACCAGAGCCAATTCCCTGAAGCTTCACTCCTAGTTTTCTATTTTCCTTTCCCCATGATAAACAGTGACATCACATCTTGCTGATATTTCTGCTGTCATATAATTTTCATTCCTTAAAGTACAGATCAACTTATGTGAGCTTGTGTGTCACAGACTAATACAGCAGTATTAATTAATAATGCCCAGTAATTAATTGTGCCTTTGAACACGTCGATGATGACTAGTCCTGCAAATTAAAGCTACACACCAGATTTCAGACTTTTTAAGAAACATATTTTAGAAGATATTTTTACAGTTTACATTTTTTACAGAAAAGATAGTACTTTATATGTTACATAAAATGTTCTTAAATTAGCTTCATCTGTCTTTTACATTAACCTAAAAGTAAAAATTTTAAACTATATGGACAAGTAAAAAATTTTAAACTATTTTTGGCTCACACCTGAGCATTGCATTATTTCCATTGAATAGCACTGCACTGAAAGGACACTAGTTCAAGCAATTGTGCTTTCCACTCTGAGTTCATTAGGCAAGAACCTAATCCGATGTAGTAAGATCCATGGGAGGCTTTGAGCACTGGGAGTCATCATTCCTTACAAAACATGGAAGAGGGCCATGAAATACGTGGATCAGGGAGCAAGTGAATATGGATGCATCTGTTTTCCATTTGTAAAAACACTTCCATAAAACCTGATTATAAGAAAGGGGCTGTGGAAACAGTCTCCTTAATACCTGATCCTCTCCTTGCTTCATGGACAGCCAAGGGCAACAAAAAGTCTACCAGGAAAACACTTCAGCCTTCTTACCAGTCCCCTCATCAGCACCCTCACACCCACAAGTCTCCACCTGTTGGCAAGAAAGTCCCTGTTCTTTCAGAAATTTCTTTCCCCATAAGAGTACACAGAAGTTCCTTCTCTGTGAGTGTGTAAAGGAAACTATCTCTTTATGAGGGTGTTCAGAAAATCCACTCCCTTTGCAGATGTACAGAAAGTTCTCTTCCAGTGTGGGTGTACAGGAAATTCCCTCTTCATCAGAATATTAAGTTAGTCTTCTTGTGAGTATGTACAAGATGCCCTTTCCCATGAGGGTGTAGAAGAAATCTCTCCATGGGGATGTACAAGACTAATACTTTCTGTTGGATGACAAAGATAATACTTCAAGTGTATCTGTGGTATCTTGGAAGTGTGACGAAATCCTTGTGATCACTGCAATAGAAAGGAAGGCGTCACTGACAAGATACCCTGGAGCATACTGGATTCTAATAATTCAGAAAATTAAAGCAAGGACTGACTGATGGGATTGCATGAAAACAGAAAACACTTATAAAGTCAAGGAAACAATCACCAGAATAAAGAAAGAGACTATGGAATGGGAAAGAATCATCAACAGGAGATTAATATCTAGAGTCCATAAAGAATTAAAAAATTAAACACACACACCACCCAAATATATAATTATCTAGTTCTATGAAAGTAGAAGGAGTATTTTATGATATGGAATGGGGCCCTAAAGGGGGGTAAGAAACACAAACATTATGTTTTTACTCACGTAGAAAATAAGTATGTGGGTGGTTGGCATAATAGCAGAGGAGAAACCTAGGGAATCAGAAAAGGCAGGGCAAAGGAGGCTATTGAGTGGATAAAAAATGAGCAATAAAATTATATAAGTGAAAACATCAGTGTGAAACCAATTATTTTGTAAATTAGCATATATATGCAATATAGACTGTTAATACCTCAAGAAAGGTCACAGGTAAGAAGATGTAGGTGACAATAACTCTAGCTTAGACATGAATTCAGAAGAGTCAAGCTCTAAAAGTGAGGAACCTCAGGAAAATCCACATATTTCTTATGGGTTTTTTTTTTTGGCATTTTTTGTCATTGTTTGCTTGGTTTTTTTTTTTTTTGTGTGTGTGTAGAGCACATGTGGTAAGACAAGTTATATGTAAGCATGTCCATAGGAAAAAAAATCACAAATTTTGCTTTAAAATTCACCTCCTTTTGTAATTAAAGGTAATCAAGAGACATAAAAGCAATATCATATTTGCTTAGATTATCCATTTTCTTCTTTGCACTTCTATATTTTTCATTGTTTTTAATATTTGAGATCATAATATAATTATATCATTGCCTTCCTTCCAAGCTATCCTCTTTCCAAATTCTCCCATGTACCCCTCCTTGGTCTCATTCCAATTAGGGGCCAGTTTTTTATTAAGTGCTGTTGCATATATTATATGTTTGTTATATATAGATGTGTATTCCTAAATATGTAAATACAACTTGATCAAACTGTATAATGTTACTTGTATGCATGTTTTCATTTCTTACCATGTGGTATTGGAAAAATAGTTGGTGTGCCCTTCCTGGAGAAGATTATTTCTCCTCTTGCTAACAGACCTTAGCTGCCTGTACTACTTTGTGCACGGTTGAGGTCTCCTGAGCTTCCTCCCTGACACATTAGCATGTCTATAAGTGTTGTCCTTGTTAGTAGTGCCAGAAATACTTGATCATTTATAATTAGTGAAACTTTATATTCTATAAGATACACTGTTTCTCAAATTACTGTGAAAGAGGCTGCATAACCAAAAGATAGTCCAAGTAACACCCATATGTTTATATGATGTTCCTAACCTATCTTGGGAGTAAGCCTGACCCAGGACAGAGCTGAAAGATAAACATTCCTACATTAATTTTGTATCCTTCTGTTCTCCCTCAAGGTCAAACCAGGTCAGTGTAATCAAAGAGGGAAAGATTTTGAGTGCGAAGACACCAAGAAAGGCCATGGCCAGTAATTGCAGGGTCAGTGAACTTGTGTGGTCCCATCATCTGAGTTTTCTGAGTACAATTCTCTACTTGTTCATGTTCTTCAGAAATAGTTATTTGAAAAGCACTGGAAAATACTGCTAACTGTTAAGTGATCTTTTTTCTTTTACACATTTTATAGGAAAAAATGGAATTCAGATGTATTTGCCTAGAGGTTGTGGAAAGTACCAATATGTTAAGTTTATCACCACTTTTTGTTCTTACAGTCCTATGCAGTGTATGACCAATCTTCCAGCAGGAGTAAGTGGGGTCATTTTCAAGAGGGTATAGATTGTAGACTACCACATGTTTCAGAATACCATTACCAAGTTCACACCTTCTCTTAGACCTGTGCATTTCTCTTTCCTCCCAGCCCACAGAAAGATTCGCTTTTCCAGCTTTTCTCCCTCAGTGTCTCTTACTTGTCCTTGCAACTGTTTCCTTACATATGACTCAAAAGTTTATAATATAGACTTTGACTCTTGCTGCCTCAGAGTCCATCTTTTCTATCATTACACTAGACTTAAAAATTCATCTCGATCTTGCCCCAGACTTCCCTTCTGAAGCACAGGAGAGAGAGAGAGAGAGAGAGCATCCTCCCCCGGACTTCCCTTCTGAACAAGAGCTCCCATCCTTCCCCGGACTTCCAATTTGGACAAGAGAGCTCCTATCTGGACAAGAGAGAGAGAGACTTCCTGAATCTGTCAGCTCTGTCTGAACCAAGTGTGCGGATAAGGCCAAGAATGAACCACAAGGAAATGGGCAGACGTCAAGGCAGAAACACATACAACAAAATGAATAGCAATACATCATCACCAGGCCCTAGCCCTCCTCCAACACCTAGACCTGAACATCAGAAATTGGAAGAAGCAGAAGAAAATAGCCTTATGAAAGCCATCATGAAGAAGCTAGAGGCTTGTGTAGAGGAAAAGACAAAAAAATGTGAAGAATGCTGTAAACAACTAGAGGAAAGGGCAAACAAATTAGAAGAAATCAAAAAAGTCCTGGAAGAGAACAATAAAGTACTGAAAGAAAATCAAGAAAAATCAATGAAGCAAATGAAGGAAACAGTCCAAGACCTGAAAAGGGAAATAGAAAAAATGAAGAAGACACAAACAGAGGGAATGCTGGAAATAGAAAATCTGAGAAAACGATTGGGAACTTCAGATGCAAGTATAATCAACAGAATGCAAGAGATGGAAGAGAGAATCTCAAGCGTTGAAGATACAATAGAAGAAATAGATTCATCAGTCAAAGAAAGCACTAAAGTCAACAAAGTCATGAACCAAAATGTCCAAGAAATTTGGGACACCATGAAAAGACCAAACCTACGAGTAATAGGGGTAGAAGAAGGAGAAGAATACCAACTCAAGGGCACAGAAAATATATTCAACAAGATCATAGAAGAAAACTTTCCCAACTTAAAGAAGGAAATGCCTATGAAGATACAGGAAGCCTATAGAACACCAAACAGACTAGACCCCCCAAAAAAGTCCCCTCGCCACATAATAATTAAACAATTAAATGTACAGAATAAGGAAAGAATATTAAGAGCAGCAAAGGAAAAAGGCCAAATGACATATAAAGGCAAACCTATCAGAATAACATCCGATTTCTCAATGGAGACTTTGAAAGCCAGAAGGTCCTGGACAGATGTAATGCAGACACTAAGAGACCATGGATGTCAGCCTAGACTAATATACCCAGCAAAACTTTCAATCATCATAGATGGAGTGAACAAGACATTCCATGACAAAACCAGATTTAAACAATATTTATCCACAAACCCAGCCCTACAGAAAGCACTAGAAGGAAAATTCCAACCTAAGGAAGTCAGATACACCCTCAAAAACCCAGGCAATAGATAGAGCCACAGCAGTAAACCCCAACGAAGAGAAGTACACACTCATCACCACCAAAAAATAACAGGAATGAACAATCACTGGACATTAATATCCCTCAATATCAATGGACTTAATTCACCTATAAAAAGACATAGGCTTACAGAATGGATACGAAAGCAGGACCCATCTTTCTGCTGCATACAAGAAACACATCTCAAATTCAAAGATAGACACTACCTAAAAATAAAAGGCTGGGAAAAGACTTTCCAATCAAACGGTCTTAAGAAACAAGTGGGTGTAGCCATCCTGATATCCAGCAAAATAGACTTCAAACTAAAATCAATCAAAAGAGATCAAGAAGGGCATTACATACTCATCACAGGAAAGATCCACCAAGATGAAGTCTCAATTCTGAACATTTATGCCCCAAACACAAGGGCACCCACATATGTAAAAGAAACATTATTAAAGCTTAAATCACATATAAAACCCCACACATTAATAGTGGGAGACCTCAACACCCCACTTTCACCACTGGACAGATCCCCCAAATTGAAACTTAACAGAGAAATAAAGGACTTAACTGATGTCATGACTCAAATGGACTTAATCGACATCTACAGAACATTCCATCCTAACAAAAAAGAATATACCTTCTTCTCAGCACCCCATGGAACCTTCTCTAAAATCGACCACATACTTGGTCACAAAACAAATGTAAACAGATACAAAACAATTGGAATAACCTCCTGTGTTCTATCAGACCACCATGGTCTAAAGTTGGATTTCAACAACAACAAAAACTACAGAAAACCTACAATCTCATGGAAACTGAACAATACCAAACTGAATCACCAATGGGTTAAGGAAGAAATAAAGAAAGAAATTAAAGACTTCCTAGAGATCAACGAAAATGAAGACACCACATATCCAAACCTATGGGACACTATGAAAGCAGTACTAAGAGGGAAATCCATAGCACTAAATGCCCACATAAATAAGCTGGAGAAATCTCACACTAGTGACTTAACAGCACACCTGAAAGTTCTAGAACAGGAAGAAGCAAAGTCTCCCAGGAAAAATAGATGCCAGGAAATTATCAAAGTGAGAGCTGAAATCAATAAAATAGAAACAAAGAGAACAATACAAAAAATTAACGAAACAAAGAGTTGGTTCTTTGAGAAAATCAACAAGATAGACAAGCCCTTATCCAAACTAACCAAAAGACAGAGAGAGAGAGCATCCAAATCAACAAAATCAGAAATGAAAAGGGGGACATAACAACAGACATTGAGGAAATCCAGAGAATCATCAGGTCATACTTCAAAAACCTCTATTCCACAAAACTGGAAAACCTAAAAGAAATGGATAATTTTCTGCATAGGTACCACATACCTAAATTAAATCAAGACCAGATAAACTATTTAAATAGTCCAATAACCCCTAACGAAATAGAAACAGTCATTAAAAGTCTCCCAACCAAAAAAAGCCCAGGACCAGATGGTTTCAGTGCAGAATTCTACCAGATCTTCAAAGAAGAGTTAATACCAATACTCTCTAAATTGTTCCATACAATAGAAACAGAAGGAACATTACCAAACTCCTTCTATGAGGCTACAATTACCCTGATTCCTAAACCAAACAAGGATACAACAAAGAAAGAGAACTACAGACCGTTCTCCCTCATGAACATTGATGCAAAAATACTCAATAAAATACTGGCAAACAGACTCCAAGAACACATCAAAACAATTATCCACCATGATCAAGTAGGATTCATTCCAGGGATGCAAGGATGGTTCAACATATGAAAGTCTGTCAATGTGATACACCATATAAACAAACTCAAAGAAAAAAACCACATGATCATCTCACCAGATGCTGAAAAGGCATTTGACAAAATCCAACACCCCTTCATGATAAAGGTCTTGGAGCGATCAGGAATACAGGGAACATACCTAAACATAATAAAGGCAATTTACAGCAAGCCAACAACCAACATCAAATTAAATGGAGAGAAACTCAAAGCAATTCCACTAAAATCAGGAACGAGGCAAGGCTGTCTGCTCTCCCCATACTTATTCAATATAGTACTTTAAGTTCTAGCCAGAGCAATAAGACAACATAAGGAGATTAAGGGGATACAAATTGGAAAGGAAGAAGTCAAGCTTTCCCTATTTGCAGATGACATGATAGTATACTTGAGCAACCCCAAAGATTCCACCAAGGAACTGATACAACTTATAAACACCTTCAGCAACATAGCAGGATACAAGATCAACTCAAAAAAATCAGTAGCCCTCCTATATACAATGGACAAAAAAGCGGAGAAGGAAATCAGAGATACATCACCCTTTACTATAGCCACAAATGACATAAAATACCTTGGGGTAACACTAACCAAGCAAGTGAAGGACCTATATGACAAAAACTTTAAGTCCCTGAAAAAAGAAATTGAAGAAGATGTCAGAAAATGGAAAGATCTCCAATGCTTATGGATAGGCAGGACTAACATAGTAAAAATGGCAATCTTACCAAAAGCAATCTAAGATTCAATGCAATCCCCATCAAAATACCAACACAATTCTTCACAGACCTGGAAAGAATAATACTCAACTTCATATGGAAAAACAAAAAACCCAGGATAGCCAAAAGAATCCTGTACAATAAAACAACCTCTGGAGGCATCACGATCCCTGACTTCAAGCTGTACTATAGAGCTACAGTAATAAAAACAGCTTGGTACTGGCATAAAAACCGACATGTGGACCAATGGAATCGAATTGAAGACCCTGACATTAATCCACACACCTATGAACAAATAATTTTTGACAAAGAAGCCAAAAGTGCACAATGGAAAAAAGATAGCATCTTCAACAAATGGTGCTGGCAAAACTGGATATCAACATGTAGAAGGCTGCAAATAGATCCATATCTATCACCGTGCACAAAACTTAAGTCCAAGTGGATCAAGGACCTCAACATAAATCCAGCTACTCTGAACCTGCGAGAAGAGAAAGTAGGAAGTAGTCTTGAACGCATTGGCATAGGAGACCACTTCCTAAATAGAACACCAGTAGCACAGACACTGAGAGAAACAATCAATCAATGGGACCTCTTGAAATTGAGAAGCTTTTGTAGGGCAAAGGATACGGTCAACAAGGCAAAGCGACAGCCTACAGAATGGGAAAAGATCTTCACCAACCCCACATCTGACAGAGGACTGATATCCAGAATATATAAGGAACTCAAGAAATTAGACATCAAAATGCCCAACAGTCCAATTAAGAAATGGGCTATAGAACTAAACAGAATTCTCAACAGAGGAAACTCAAATGGCTGAAAGACATTTAAGGAATTGCTCAACATCCCTAATCATCAGGGAAATACAAATCAAAACAACTCTGAGATACCACCTTACGCCTGTCAGAATGGCTAAGATAAAAAAGCACTGAAGACACCTTACGCTGGAGAGGATGTGGAGCTAGGGGAACTCTCCTCCACTGCTGGTGGGAATGCAAGCTTGTACAACCACTTTGGAAATCAATATGGCACTTTCTTAGAAAATTGGGAATCCATCTCCCCCAAGATCCAGCTATACCACTCTTGGGCATATACCCAAGGAATGCTCAACCATACCACAAGAGCACTTGTTCAGCTATGTTCATATCAGCATTGTTTGTAATAGCCAGAACATGGAAACAACCTAGATGCCCTTCAACTGAAGAATGGATAAACAAAATGTGGTACATATACAAAATGGAATACTACTCAGCAGAGAAAAACAATGACATCATGAGGTTTGCAGACAAATGCATGGATCTAGAAAAAATCATCCTGAGTGAGGTAACCCAGACTCAGAAAGACAAACATGGTATGTACTCACTCATAGCAGGATACTAGATGTGGAACAAGGATGACTGGACTGCTACTCACATCACCAGGGAGGCTACCTGGAAAACAGGACCCCAAGAAAGACATGGGGATTGCCCAATGACAGAGAAATGGAATGAGATCTACATGAACACCCTGGACATGAGTGGGGGTAATGAAGGGCGAGGGTCGAGGGAAAGAGAGCTTGGGGGAGCAGGAGATCCCAGCTGGATCAACAACAGAGAGGGAGAACAAGGAATAGGAGACCATGGTAAATGAAGACCACATGAGAATAGGAAGAAACAAAGTGCTAGAGAGGCCCACAGAAATCCACAAAGATACCCCCAAAACAGACTGCTGGCAATGGTCGAGAGACAGTCCGAACTGACCTACTCTGGTGATGGGATGGCCAAACACCCTAATTGTCGTGCTAGAAACCTCATCCAACTACTGAGGGATCTGGATGCAGAGATCCATGACTAGGCCCCAGGTGGATCTCTGGGAGTCCAATTAGCGAGAATGAGGAGGGTTTATATGAGCGAGAATTGTTGAGACCAAGGTTGGATAAAGCACAGAGACAAATAGCCAAACAAACGGAAACACATGAAATATGAACCAATGGCTGAGGGGTCACCAACTGGATCAGGCCCTCTGAGTGGGTGAGACAGTTGATTGGCCTGATCTGTTTGGGAGGCATGCAGGCAGTGGCACCGGGTCCTGTGCTCATTGCATGAGTCCGCTGTTTGAAACCTGGGGCCTATGCAGCGTCCCTTGGCTTGGCCTGGGAGGAGGGGACTGGACCTACCTGGACTGAGTCCACCAGGTTTATCTCAGTCTGTGGGGAAGGCTTTGCCCTGGAGGAGATTGGAATGGGGGGGTGGTTTGGGGGGAATATGAGGGGGGCGGGAGGGGGGAGAACAAGGGAATCTGTGGCTGATATGTAGAACTGAATTGTATTGCAAAATAAAAATTTAAAAAAAATAAAAATAAAAAAAATTCATCTCATGTCTATTAAAAATTGTACTCTAAAAGTAGCCTTTATCTAGACCTTGGAAGCCACTAAAATTTGAGTTTAAAGATATCAATTTTTAAAAAATGACTTATAAAGTAGTAATTCCTTTGGGGAGCTTTATCCAGAAATATATTCTTCCACTACGCTTCTTTTTTTAAAGTCTGTGTTGATCTTAAATTTTAATTTACTTTGGTTAGGAAGTCATTAATCTGGGAATGGGGCTGTTAGGGATGAGGGAGCTGAAAAAGTTAGAGAGAGATAAGAGAGGGTGGGAGGAAGAGAGTGATCAGGAGACATATACATGTATGAAATTGTTAAAGAACAACAAAATGTAGTTTTTGTTTTCTAAAAAAAGAAATGACTTTTGCAATGGTAAGGTGGCTCAGAGTGTCAAGTTACCTGCTGCCACACCTAAAGCTTGATTTCAATCCCTAATCTTATATGCTAGAAGGAAATAATTAAGTTCCACAACTTTTCTCTGACTTCCACATGTGCACCACAACATAAATTTATAAAAATATGTACGTATAAACAACAGATAAAAGTAGAGTATAAAAATTCACAATATATGGTATCTGCTTCTATTTGCCTTGTGGATATAAATAAAGTTACCTATTTTTATTCATTGATGACTTTATGAGACAAATTTTCCATAGCAAAGATGAATACTCTGTTCTTTTTCTTTCCTTTTCCAAATCTAATCCTGTCAAATATTTCATTGTTTGCAGTAACATTTCATGTTGTTTTCCTTCAAAAACATCTTTCTCATTGTTATTTCTGCTGTCTATGTGTATAATGGAAGTATGGAAAGGCTTCTCAGTGCTTAGTACTTAAGCACAGTCTTGTAGAAAGTCATTAAATATTCCATTTCTTCAGAGCAAACCAACTGAATAAATATGAACATGTCTTTAAAACTAATTTTAATTATGTAACATGAAGTATGTATTGAAAATAATACATATTAACTAAATCAAAAACTGTGCTATTGAAGGAGAAGCTGTTTCCTTTACCACTTGAGAAGAGTTGGCTTAGTTCTGCAATGTACAAAACATACTAGAAACACTTATTCAACTTACCTAGAAAAGTAACTGTGGGGAATTAAAAAGGTACACAGACTGAAGAATGAGAACACCTTCCCAAAACATAATTAAATGCAGAATAATACTTGAATAAGTTGATGTACAACTCTAAGGTTCAGTGGTGACTGAAGAAGAGATCAATAACTGAACTGTTTATAGATAATGGAGGAAATAGACTTAAAAAATCCTTGTGCTCGCTCTCAAAAGACATATAGAGAGAATTATTATAAATGATGGGATCATCAAGCTGTTTTCCACCCTCCCATCCTGGCATAATTAACTGCAACAACACTGGCAGGTGAGACACTTCTTGGTTTACACTTAGTGGTTTTTTGTTTGTTTCCATTTGAAGAAGTATATTCCCTGCTGATTTTCCAAAAAGTAAGTTGTCTGGTATCATGGTAGAAAATGGCTTCTCATTAAATTTTCCTGAATTCCTAAAAAGTCATTCCTATTTGAATTAGTTAGTGTTTCTAGTGCATGAAGAGACACTGTGACCACAGCAACTTTTATATAGGAAACATTTAATTGGGGCCGGCTTATAGTTCAGAGTTTTACTAGTCCATTATTACTATGGTAGGAAGTATGGCAACATGAAGGCAGACATGGTACTGGAGAGGTACCTGACAGTTCAACATCTGGATCAGCAGGCAGCAGGAAGAGAGTGTGACACTGGGCCTGTCTTGAGCATCTGAAACCTTAAAGTTCACCTCTAGTGACATACTTCCTCCAACAAGGCCCACACTTACTCAAAAAAACAAAACAAAAACAAACAAAAAACCACACCTCCTTGATAGTGCCACTCCCTCTGTGCCTATGGGGGCCATTTTTATCCAAACCACCACACCATGCCAATCAGTTTTTCATAGCTAAGACATAAGTTCCTTTGACAAAAGTAAAATCTTTTAAATATACTTGTCTGTTTCCTAATGGAATTGCTCATTTGCAGAGTCACACATTCAGCCCACAGATATTTAAATAAAATTGAATCATTCAGTTGGCAACACGTTTTCACACAAACAGGTTGGGAATACAGAAAAGACTGGAAAAATCTTTTGAAATGGAGGATAGATTGGTTTGCTTTTTATGGACAGAAGGCCACAATTCCTTCTTCCAAATTCAACACCTCCTAGGCATGGGGGAGCCCTAGTCTGACCTAGGATTTAAGAATAACCTGACTTTCTTTTAAACAAACACATTAGCTTGTAGATGTAACTAACTGACTTATTAAATAAGAAACACAGAACCAATGCAAAGAAGAAAACCAAGAGGTCAGAGCTAAGAGCTAACACCTTACCCTTTCTCTTGCAGTGGTCCTACCTCTCCGAAAGAGAGCTAATTCCTGTGTTAAAGTCTTTATATAGACTTTCTGTTCTGCCTTCTCATTGGTTGTAAACCCAACCACATGACCACCTTGTCACTGACTCTGTATAGACCTCCAGGTCTTCTATGGTTGGTATTGAGATTAAAGGCATATGTATCCAATGCTGGCTGTATCCCTGAACACACAGAGACTTACCTAGCTCTGCCTACCAGGTGCTGGGATTACAAGTGTACGCCACTACCTCCCAGCTTTCCTTCCTATGGCTTGCTAATAGCTCTGACCCCCGGGCAAATTTATTTATTTATTTATTTATTTATTTATTTATTTATTTATTTATTTATTTATTTACTTATTTACTTATTTATTTATTTATTTATTTATGCATTTATTTATTTTATTTATTTATTTGTTTGTTTGTTTGTTTTTCAAGACAGGGTTTCTCTGTGTAGCTTTGCGCCTTTCCTGGGACTCACTTGGTAGCCCAGGCTGGCCTCGAACTCACAGAAATCCGCCTGCCTCTGCCTCCCGAGTGCTGGGATTAAAGGCGTGCGCCACCACCGCCCGGCTGCAACTTTATTTATTAACATACAAATAACATTTTAGTACAAAATAAAATATCACCATATTTCTCGTTTTCTATTTTAATAAAAAGAAAAAAGGAAGAAGCTTATAACTAACATAAGATAAACTATATACAAAAGTACAATAACTATATACAATATATACAAGTAATAAATACCTAAACAATGTCTAGTCCATTTGTATTTGACAAATTCAGAGAAAATAATTCCATTATCTATCCTATTTTAGTAAGTCCAAAATGTATCTAATTCACTTTCTATCCTAATTAATATTCAACTATAACTAACTAATCTTCAACTCCCTCAGAGACCCAAGAAGGAAATATATTAGCTAACAAAAATAAAAACAGGAAGTACATGCAAGCAACTTCCAAAAAATTGTGAGTTGACAGAAACAACCAGCTGCCTGGACAGTCACCTGAGGTTTCTCCGCAGTGTTGGGGCATCATCTTCAGCCTATAGGCTTAGAGTATCTGACAGACTCATTTGTGAAGTAGGATGTGCACAAGGTCAACAGTTCAACCTCACATTGGGTGAAAGCAGTCCATATACCAGAAACACCTGAATTCCACTAGTGTCATGTCATGATTCAGGATTTTAAATTCTGGAAATTGTTGATGGTTTTTTTTTTTTTTTTTTTTTTTTTTTTTTTTGGTTTTTCGAGACAGGGTTTCTCTGTGTAGCTTTGCACCTTTCCTGGATCTCGCTTTGTAGACCAGGCTGGCCTTGAACTCACAAAGATCTGCCTGCCTCTGCCTCCCGAGTGCTGGGATTAAAGGCGTGAGCCACCACCGCCCGGCTCTTGTTGATGGTTTTTGAATTAAGCTGTCCATTTCTCTTGGCTGTGTATATATGGCTTCATCTCAGCATCCTGTTCTTCTCCACATCCCTCTATTAAATGCGATTCTACTATTGAGAGGCATGAGCTTAATTACTCTTCAAGAATAACTGTTTCAGCTGTTGTTCCATTGCACATCAGAAGCCATCGGCCCACTGCCTGTTCAGCTGCCTTCGAAGAAAAGGGCACTGTACCTTTTCTAGATTGTGAAGGCCACTTCAGAGATGGTGCCATATTGTCCTGGCCTCAGAAGATGACTTTTGATAAAGCTATAACCACACTTGTTTTGGCAAGAATCAGTAGTTCTTTGTTTCGTGTCCTGTCTGTCCTGTTTGTCAGCAGTTGATTTGAGGATACTTTGTTGTCCAGTGGCTAAATTTTGCCACAATGAAAGTGAACTCCAATTGCAGTTTTTTCAATGCCCATATTTTCTCTGAAGTAAATTGGTACTGCCAGGAGCCAACATGTCTCATAATCATAACAAAAAAGAAAAATTTTCTAAGTTATTAAAATGTTTTAAATGCCATATTCTGTAGATCTCTGAAGGGTCTGAAGATGACCTGTCTATCTAAAATATATCTGCTCAATCTTGAAAACATACCTAATATGACTACAAGTTCTATTATAATGTCTAACTATTAACTTTCATTTCTTTATATCCTAATAGTTGGTAATAATAACATTCAAGGATCAGAAAATTGCATTACATTGTTAAATGAACGGTATAAGTACAATTAGAAATATACATATAGCATTTTCTAAAAATATCAATTTCAATATATATAATTTGTATACAATATAAAACAATCCAATCCAATGTAAAGTATTTACATTTTTCTTTTCTTTCTTTTTTTTTAAACAAGAACCTTAAATCTAATCTCCTTTGCTTAGCCCTTTTCCTAACCCTTGACAACAACTTGTAACCAACCCCCAATCAATGAAAATTATCCCAGACCCAAAACCCATTAAAAGACCAAAAAAAAAAAACTCACCCACCCCACACCACCTCTTTGGGAATGTGGGTGTCGTATTCTTAAAATTGCTTCCTGCTGGGTATGTTGAAGGTATCTTTATCTGGAAAAGAAAAATTTTAGATTAATTGTCAAATTCTAGGAAAGGTAACTATATCCTTCATTATCCAGTCTGTGTATAATGTCAAAGTTCAGGGTTTATCTCAATTCCTTATTCAAGTAGTCTTTAGGACTGGATCATCTAAACTAGCCCTCTCAAAATTGCTCTGAGCACTTTGTAGTTCAAAGCTGATCTGTAGATGATGTTTGTCAGCTTAGTGATGTTATTATTGTCCACGTGGAATTGTTGTTGTTGTGGGGCCCCATCTTCTTCCTGGAGACTTCAGTTGATGTTAGACCGGGCCATGAATTCCTGCAGAAAACTGATAAGAGACTCGAACACAAAGACATATATATGCAGCTAATTGAAGCCTTTTTTCTTTCTAGAATTAGTTAATACTCCTTATGACCATTCATATCTTAACAAAGATATATATATATATATATATATATACATTTTAAACTTATATATGTATATATATATAAATCTTGTAAATTTTGATATAAAATTCATACTTTAAGAAAAGTTTAAAGATTCAGAACAGAATCAAAGAGTTGAGATTAGTAATAGAATAGTCCCTTAATTAATTTGGCTTTTCTCCTGTCCCATAGCAGAAGATGGCTCTTTTCTTCTGGCATGATACAGGGAGTTTGCATTTTCCTTTTAACAACATGCTTGAGTTTAAAGAAGGAGAGAGCCATTCTCCAATTCCAAAGTCAGCTTTAAATTTTAATTGAACTGGGATTATTAGAAGACCAATAGTGTTAAATCTTTAGAGAAAAGCAGAAACAAGCATTTAGGAAGACATAAAATTTTTTAGATGATATACCCATACACCATTTCACTGTTTCCTGGGATAGATGATTTGTCCCTTTTCTTCAGTTGTCTCATTTGTCCAGTGTTCTTCAGATTCCTTGACCTTCATTCTCCTAAAAGATAAAAACAAAAACCTTTCCCCAAGGTTTTTTGGGGATGTTCCTTTTTGACAAGTTATTATCTGATTAAATGAAAAAGCATGTGTTACTGGTATGTTAGTTTAAATTGGATGTTCATGCTAGTTGATGAACTATCACCTCCTCTAATTAAGAGGTCTCTCTTGGTCAAATCAAACCTTTATCAATTTTGATGGTACCCACAGCTTATCTGCTCCTGTAGAAACAAAAGCAAAACCTTGTCCCCAACGTGACACATATCATGGTTTCCATTGTGAGGTCAGCACATCCTTAAAGTATACACGCTGTAATTCTGTAGTTTTTTCTATTATCCAATGTCTCTCTGCAGCCGTTGTTCCTTTCTCATTGGCACTGAAAATTCAAAGTTAATAGAGCATTATGCAGTCTATTTCTGGGGGGTTTTGTTACTCCTTTCTGTTTATTTAGCATATCCTTTAGAGTTCTATTTGATCTTTCTATAACTGCTTGACCTGTAGGATTATGTGATATGCCTGTAATATGCTTTATATTGTAATAAGCAAAAAAACTGTTTCATTTTAACAGAGACATATGATGGAGCATTGTTAGTTTTAATTTGTACAGGTATACCCATGATGGCCATAACTTCTAGCAAATGAGTGATTACAGAATCAATTTTTTCAGAACTCAAAGCAGTTGCCCATTGAAATCCTGAATAAGTATCGATGGTATGGTGTACGTATTTCAATTTTCCAAATTCTGCAAAGCTAAACACATCCATCTGCCAGATTTCATTCCTCTGAGTACCTTTTGGGTTACATCCTGTTGGTAATAGCGTTTGATTGTAGAAGGAACAAGTAGGACATTTCTTTTCTATTTCTTTGGCTTGTTCCCAGGTTATAGAAAAATCCTTTTTTAAACCTTTACTATTGACATGATGTTTTTTTATGAAATTCTGAGGCCTCCAGCACATTTTCCTATCAATAATTTATCAATCTCATCATTGCCTTGTGCTAGAGGGCCTGGCAGACCATTATGGGAACAAATGTGAGTTATATATAAAGGATGACTCCTTCTCCTGATTGTGTCTTGTAATTGAATAAATTGTGAAGTTAATTATGACTCATCGGTGATAAATTCTGCAGTCTCAATATGTAATACCACTCTTTCAGCATACTGGGAGTCAGTAACTATGTTGAGAGGTTCTGAAAATCCATTAATGCCAACAGAATAGCATACAATTCTGATTTTTGAACTGAATTATAAGGACTTTCAACCACTTTACTTAAATTTTCTGATTTGTAACTTGCCTTTCCTTCTTTGTGTGCATCTGTATAAAATGTACGAAATCCAGATATGGTTTTTTCCCATAAAATTCATGGCAAAATCCAATCAGCTCTCTTTATAAGATCAATTCTATTGAGTTTGGGATATTTGCTGTTAACTTCTCCCAAAAAAATTACTGCAAGCTCTTTGCCAAGATTTACTTTCTGTCCATAATTTTTCAGTGTCCTCTTTAGTTAAAGGTACAACAATTTCTGCTGGGTCTATTCCTGCTAATTGACGAAGTCTCAATTTTCCTTTCCAAATCAAGTCAGAGATTTTTTTCCACATAAATTTTTAATTTTTAATTTGGTTCATTTGGTAAAAATATCCATTCCAATATAATATCTTCCCTCTGCATTAATATTCCTGTAGGGGAATGCTTAAAATGTAAAAATAACCAAAATGCAATCCAGCTTTGGATCAATACGATCTACATGCCCTTCATGTACTTTCTTTTCTACCAAGGCCAATTCTTTCTCAGCTTCAGGTGATAATTCTCTTGGACTATTTAAGTCCTTGTCACCTTCTAAAGTTTTAAACAAATTATTCAGTTCATCATTTTTTACCCCAACAATAGTTCTTAGATGAGAAATGTCTCCAAATAATCTTTGAAAGTCATTAAGAGTCTGTAGTCAATCTCTCCTAACTTGCACCTTTTGGGGTCTAATTTTTTGTAGCTCTATTTTATATCCTAAATAATTAATAGAATCTCCTCTTTATATCTTTTCAGGAGCAATTTGTAATCCCCAGCAAGGCAAAATTTTCTTTACTTCTTCAAACATTCTTTCTAAAGTATCTGCATTTGAGTCAGCTAATAAAATATCATCCATATAATGATAAATTATAGATTTAGGAAATTTTTTATGTACCACTTCCAATGGCTGTTTTACAAAACATTGGCACAGAGTTAGGCTATTCAACATTTCCTGTGGGAGGACCCTCCACTGAAATCTTTTAACCGATTGAGAACTATTATAAGTAGGCACTGTGAAAGCAAATCTTTCTCTGTCTTTTTCTTGTAAGGGTATTTGAAAGAAACAGTCTTTTAAATCAATAACTATGAGAGGCCATCCTTTTGATAACAGAGTAGGCAAAGGAATTCCAGATTGTAGAGAGCCCATTGGCTGAATTACTTTGTTAATTGCTCTAAGGTCTGTTACCATTCTCCATTTACCAGATTTCTTTTTAATAACCAATACAGGAGAATTCCAAGGGCTGGTTGATTCTTCAATATTCTGAGCATTTAACTGTTCTTCTACCAGCTCTTCTAAAGTTTGTAGTTTCTCTGTTGTTAAAGGCCATTGCTGAACCCATAGAGGCTTGTCTGTTGACCATTTTAAAGGTAGAGCTGTTGGTGTGTTTGGTAGATCATTAGTTGTTGTGCCCTGTTCTTGTATGACATGGATGGCTGGTGACCACTCATTAGAATAATATCTTCTAATATTTCTCTCAGAAACATATACTAGTTTATAATTTGTTTCTGAGATTGGAGGAATGTTAATCTGAGTATTCCATTGTTGCAACAAGTCTCAACCCCACAGGTTCATAGCTTTGTTAGCCACATATGGTTTTAATTTTCTTTTCTGTCCTTCTGTACCTATACATTCAAGCCATCTTGCACTCTGTTTCACTGGAGATAATGTGCCAGTGCCTAACAGGTGAATGTTTACCTCCTGAAGAGGCCAAGTTGGATGCCAAAATTCTGGTGCAACTATGGTAATGTCCACACCTATGTCTACCAGACCAGACAACAAAACACCATTTATTTTTATTGTTAGTTTTGGTCTTTGTTCATTAATAGAAGTTTGCCAAAAAATTTTCTTTGTTTTTTTTTCTGAATTTCCTATTCTCTCTGTTTCATCATCCCAACCTACATGATTTATTTCAATAGGCATTTGGTTATTTAGTTGCTTTGAGTGGGAGTTTCCTCTACAACTGCAGGAAAGGTTTGAACTGGATTTACTGTGGGGTCCTGCCTGAGGCCCCTTTGGGAGTTTCCCAAAGCCTGAGGCTAAAGATTACCCTGTCTGTCCCTTGTTGATCTACATTTGTTGGTCCAGTGTTTTCTCTTACCACACCTTCTGCATACTGCAGAAGGAAAGGGCATTCTGTTGCCAGTGTTCCTTGAAGAAACATTATTTCTAGGAATGACCTATTTACAGTCCCTTCTCAAATGTCCTTGCTTTCCACATCCAAAATATCTAACATTTCTCAAACCTTTTGAAATTGCTTCTCCTACCCACATAGCATCATGGTCATGAGCCTCAACATTAACCGTGTCTCTAATCCAATCTTCCAAGGGTGATCTTGCCTTTAACGGCCTGATTATTCTTTTGCATGCTGCATTTGCATTCTCAAAGGCCAAAGATTCGATTATTATCTGACTAGCCTCTGAATTCGGGACCATTCTCTGTACTGCTTAAGTCAATCTTTGTAAGAAATCTGTGAAAGATTCTTTTGGCCCCTGCATAACCTTTGTAAATGACTCAGTTTTTTTTTCTGGTTCCTCAACTCTGTCCCATGCATTCAAGCCTGCCGTTTGACATAGAATTAGGGTTTGGACATCATATAAACATTGTGTTTGTACTGAAGCATATTGGCCTTCTCCAATAAGCTGATCCTGGCAGACTTGTATTCCTTTATCCCTCCATTTTTTTTCTATATTTTTAGTCTCCTCCTTGAACCACATTTTCCACTGGAGATTTTGTCCGGGTTCAAGAACAGCCTGTGCCAGCTCCCACCAGTCCTGTGGTAGAATCCTATTATAAGTTGACTAGGTGTTTAACATTTGCTTTACATATGGGGAATGCATGCCATAAGATGCTATTGCCTCCTTAAATTTTCATAAGTCTAACATTTCAATTGGAATCCAAGTATTTTGTCCATTCTCTTCACCAGGTACCTGCTGTATGGCTACCGGATAAATTAAGGGTGATTGTGTGAAAACTGACTTTCTTTCTGTAACCTTATGATCAATTTTGAAATAACTTCACTGTTAATTTCTTCTGTCTGAATTTGAATTTCTTTATAATTCATTTTTACAGGTTTAACAGGTTTTTCTAAGACTGTTATCCTGGCACTTAAATTGACTACCTTTTTAAATAGTAAAATGAGGATAAGAAAAGTAATAAACTGCATAATTCAATCAATATTAATCTTCTCATATAGTTGTTCCATTGTTAGAGTGCTTAATAGAAGTTTGCCAAAAAATTTTTTTTGTTTTTTTCTGAATTTCCTATTCTCTCTGTTTCGTCATCCCAACCTACATGATTTATTTCAATAGGCATTTGGTTATTTAGTTGCTTTGAGTGGGAGTTTCCTCTACAACTGCAGGAAAGGTTTGAACTGGATTTACTGTGGGGTCCTGCCTGAGGCCCCTTTGGGAGTTTCCCAAAGCCTGAGGCTAAGGATTACCCTTCTCAAATGTCCTTGCTTTCCACATCCAAAATATCTAACATTTCTCAAACCTTTTGAAATTTTCTCCAGTGTACACATAAAGCCCATTTCTTTTTAATGTAGAAAAAAATTCTCTTTTAAACAGATATCTTAATTGACTTACCAAGTCTGCATAGAACAGTAGAAATCTGAGGGAATTTCAAAACAGCCACCTGGTGTCCGAGGTGTGGAGAGAGAGAGAGAGAGAGAGAGAGAGAGAGAGAGAGAGAGAGCGCACAAATTCTGGCTAAAAGCTTAAATCCAGCCACGTTTTTCCCGCTTGAGCCTAGTCAAACCTGGGCTCTGGCTTCCTTAAGCCCCGACCATGTACGTTGGCTTTATAGGCAGGGGCCCTGTTTGGCAGGGCAGGCATGAGTTGTTTGTAGCACCGGCTTTAAGCGAGTAGCAACAGCTGCATGTAACCACTTGAGGTTACGGTCAGTCTGGCCTGAAACCAAGCCAACCTGTGCCCGAGCTAGGGAGCTGGGCTGCCCAGGTGAGAAACTGGACCTGCTGCCAAGCCAAGCCAAGCGATTTTTAATGGATTCTTGTCATGTTGGACACCAAATGTAGATGTAACCAACCATCTTATTAAATAAGAAACACAGAACCAATGCAAAGAAGAAAGCCAAGAGGTCAGAGCTAAGAGCTAACACCTTACCCTTCCTCTTGCAGTGGTCCTACCTCTCCGAAAGAGAGCTAATTCCTGTGTTAAAGTCTTTATATAGACTTTCTGTTCTGCCTTCTCATTGGTTGTAAACCCAACCACATGACCACCTTGTCACTGACTGTCTGTATAGACCTCCAGGTCTTCTATGATTGGTATTGAGATTAAAGGCATATGTATCCAATGCTGGCTGTATCCCTGAACACACAGAGACTTACCTAGCTCTGCCTACCAGGTGCTGGGATTACAAGTGTACGCCACCACCTCCCAGCTTTCCTTCCTATGGCTTGCTAATAGCTCTGACCCCCGGGCAAATTTATTTATTTATTTATTTATTTATTTATTTATTTATTTATTTATTTATTTATTTTGTTGTTTTTTCAAGACAGGGTTTCTCTGTGTAGCTTTGCGCCTTTCCTGGGACTCACTTGGTAGCCCAGGCTGGCCTCGAACTCACAGAAATCCGCCTGCCTCTGCCTCCCGAGTGCTGGGATTAAAGGCATGCGCCACCACCGCCCGGCTGCAACTTTATTTATTAACATACAAATAACATTTTAGTACAAAATAAAATATCACCATATTAGCTTGTGGCAGGATGGTATTTTTCTTAGTTACTAATTGTATCTCTATCACTCTAAACACTCACCTGTTTTGTGTCACCAAACTTGGGACAACATGCAGCATGTTTTATAGGGGTTTCACCAGATGTGACCACTCAGACACAGTTTATAGCCTATCGAAAGACTTTCTAGATGGCTGGAACTACACTCAGGTAATTAGGTCCTAAATGTTTCAAGTGTCTGCAGTGTGGGATTTTGAAGGCAGAAACCATGTCTTGGCAACTCACTCAGCAGCTGCAGGCAGCAAGGGGGAGATTTCTCATAAGTAAGAAATTTAACAGAAGCTAAGATTAGTTATCTAGGACATTTTGACCTTGAGTTTCTAGAATATAGAATTGGTTAATTTTCCATGAGATTCTGCACCAAGGACATCAACTTCCAGTTAAACCTGAAATGTCCTCAGCAAGAATACAAGATGGAGAAACCTCTGTACTGTCTACACTGTCACATCAGAAGCTCCACAAATATTTAAAGAATGAATAAATTAGTCAGTATTAAATCATACAATCATACTTCTGTAATTCAGGGAAGAGAATGAGTATTGTGTGATTATTAAAACATTGATATTGCAGGTCAGATATCTTTTTTATTCATTTGTTTAATATTTATAGAATGTTTATGTTACATAAACATAAATAATTATACACAATCCCTTCTCTTGGTGAGTGCATATTGAACAGAATTTTTTTGAAATTCACAAATAAATAAATTCAATATATTGATTCTTGGTAACTATAAAAGTTATACTCTGTTTTAATTGTTTAAAAGGAGCTGAAAGTGGTTATACACATTAAATGTTTAACTCATCTGCATTACAAGGCTTGTGCTAGGAATTTGTCAGTGAGATTAGAATCCTGTTGACTATAGTTAGACTTCCTTTGTGCTCCCAGATCCCAAAAAATGACCCAGAGACTTCTTATTAATTATAAAACATTGGCCTTTGCTTATACTTGTTCCCAACTAGCTTTTAAAACTTAATCTATTTATATTAATCTATGTCCTGCAATGTGGCTCATTACCTCTACTTAGTACCCTATGTCCCATTTCTTCTGTGTCTGGCTGGTGAATCACCTCTCTTCTTCCTGGGGCTTATATCTCTTCCTGGAAGTCCCACCTATCATCTACTGCCTATCTATTTGTTATCCAGCTCCTTATTAAGCTAATCAGAAGGTGCCTTAGCAGAGACACATGTTCACAGTGTACAAAAAGATTATCCCACAACATTTCTTCTGTTTTGTCTAAATAAAAGGGAAAGGTTTTATTTAATCTCAACACAGAAAAACTGTATAGAATAAGAACAATTATCAGGTAAGAATTACATTCAAAATGTCTAGTCTACCTGTATTTTGCAACTTTGGAGAAAATACTCTGTTATCTATCTTATAGATAGAAAGTATTCTATCATCCTATCTTGATGTGTCCAAAGTTTTATATCTAAATCGCTTTCTTTCATAACTTATATTACCAACTTAACAATATATTTTTAGACCATAAAACATTTTCTTAGTTCAACAACTTAAGCTTTTATGTCTCTCAACCTTATAAACTTTATATCTCTTTTTTGAATTCCTTTTCTGAATCTGGTAACAAAGAAAAGAATATAACTATCTAGTCTTCAACTCATCTAGAAATGAGAAGGATAAAACATTACCTGAGTAAACAGGAAGAACAGAGTAAACAACTTCCAAAGCTATAGAAATGACAGAGAGAGATGGCTGCCTGGACAGACATCCAAAGTTCCACTGTAATATTGGGACATCTATCTTTAGCCTATAGGCCTAGAATATCTGACAGACTTTTATGTGAAGCAGGAATTTTGAAGGACTGGCCTACCTTGTCTTGACAAATTTTGGCAGTCACTTTCTTTTGTGTCCTGCTTGTCTAATTTGAATAGCATACTGTCATCAGCATTTAAAGCAAGGGAAGTTTCTTGCTCAATGGCTAACTTTGCCACAGATGAAAAATAAATATTCCATATGGAGATTCTTTGATGTCAACTATCCTTTCCTAAAGTAAATTGGTGCTTCCAGTAACAGACATGTTCTCACTGTCATGAAAATCCTTATGTTATTAAAACATCTTAAATTCCATATTCTGTAGGTTTTTGGAGTGATTGAAGACCATATGTCTGTTTAAAATGCATGTGGCTAAATAAAGCTTATTTATCTACATCTAAACCCTTACTAAAAGTTTTATTGTTATCTTAATTATCCTAAACAATTTGTAATAGAAGGTGTCAATGACTAGAACTTTACATTAAAATTTTAAATGGGCTGCATAAGTACAATACTTGAAACAAGAGTAGAAATATATGTACAGTATGCTATAACAAAAATAACCCTAAGTCTGTATCTATACACAAAAATACATTCTTATATTCCCCCTTTTTTAGATAAGAGAGAAAAATGATAGAGGAAAGAAAAAGAAAGAAAGAAGGAAAGGAAAGGAAAGGAAAGGAAAGGAAAGGAAAGGAAAGGAAAGGAAAGGAAAGGAAAGGAAAGGAAAAGAAGGAAGGAAGGAAAGAAGGAAGGAAGGAAAGAAAGAAGGAATGAAGAAATCCCTTAATCCAACCTCCTTTGCTTAGTTTCCTCTCTGACCATGACCAATAACAACTTGCAACTAACTCCTGTAAACAATGACAAATATCACTAACCCACCAAACAACCAAATATCAACCACCATACCTTTTGGAAATGTAGGTGTCATGTTCTTAAAATTACTTGCTGTTGTCTGAGGATGTCAGCATCCTTGGGGGAATATAAGAAAATTGGGATAATGGTCAAGTCCTGGGTGAGCTAGCTGTATTATTTGTTGTCCAGTCTGTGTGTGATGGGAAAGTGCAGGGCTTATCTGCAGTTCTAACTGGAATAGTCTGTGAAGGTGGACCATCCCAGCTAGCAGCTTTGAAGTTTTTATGGATGCAGATTTTTGAGGCAACAGAGGCATTCTGAGAGGCTGGATCTCCTGTGCTACTTGTCTTTATTGGTGTCTGGTCCTTTTTTATTCTGAAAACACACAATCTTTTAAAGGTAACATATATATCTGCATTATGCACAAATTAGCTAAAAATTATTTCTTGCTCTATGTTTGAGCAGATTAAAGGCATCTGTAAACTTTATAAATCAATTTGGACTGTATAAACATACTGTATATAAATCTCCATCCATTCCAAATGAAAGGATGGCATGTAATAATAAGTCATGAGGACTATGTAGCCAAAAAGGTTTATCATGTTTCCCCAGTCTCTGAGCTATTCCTATGTAGAAGTATTAACATATATGTCACCTGTCTTACAGTTTTTTGGTTTGGTTTTGTTTTCTTCCATCATGTCTGCAGCCAAGATTTTCAGGAGGTCTTCCATGGTCAAACATGATCTTCATTAATTTTGAAGAAATCAGTAGAGTTTCGTTTTCTGTGGAAACAAAGGCATAACCTCTTCCCCAGTGCATCACATTTCCTGATTTCATTCTGAAGTTAAAACATACTTAAACTATAGCCAGGTTTAATTCAGCAGTTTCAATGATCTATTGTTTCTTAGCAGCTGTTATTTTTGCTCATTAGCATTTAAAATTTTTAAATTAATAAAGCATTGTATAGGATTTAGATGTCCTGTGTATTTCTCATCCTTACATGGGTCTTTTTTCTTTTTATATTATTTTACTCTTCTTTAATAATTTCACTTTATTATTTTTAAACTATTTATTTTTTCTATCACTGTCTATACCAATTTTCTTTTCTTTCTTCAGCATCTAAGCACATTTTTAAGCACATTGCACCTGTTCAGAGGATTTTTTTGGTGTGCTTCTCTGGCTTTCTGTATGTCTGCAGATTCTCTGACTGAATGAGCCAAACATTAAACAGCGAGGCCACCTGCTCCATGGCTCCACTTAACACATGGTGCTAGTGGCTGACTCTGCTCTCCTCAAGTCCATGAGAGCCAAGACTCATGCTCGCAAGTAGTGACCAGGGCTGCATTTACCCATTTCACCTCAGCTCTGTGGCAGGCATTTCTATCTAGTCTCCTGCCAGGTAACATGCAAGCTACTCTATGCTTGAATATATGTGCCCAACATTTGACACCAAGTATATCATTACCTCAGCTTAGTGCCTTGAGTCCCACTCCCTCTATGTCTGGCTAGCAAATCTCACTTTTATTCTTCCCAGATTTCATATCTCTTCCTGGAAGTCCTGCCTATCCTCTCCTGTCTAGCTCTTGGCTGTTCAGCTCTTTATTAAACCAAGCAGAAGGTGCCTTAGTAGAGACATCTTCACAGTGTACAAAAAGATTGTCTCACAACAGTTCACCGCCTATATCAGTGTTTTTCAACCTTCCTAATGCTGTTACACTTGTTGTACTTCCTTATGTTGTGGTGATGCCCAACCATAAAATTGTTTCATTGCTACTTCATAATGTTAATGTCATGTTTTGCTAGTGTTATGAATTGTAATATAAATATCTGTGTTTTCTGTCTTAGGTTACTCTGTGAAAGGGTCATTTGGCCTCTTAAAGGTGTCATGATCCACAGGTGGAGAATCACTGATCTACATGCTTACATGATTGGGTTCTATTTTTCATCAGAATTTCAGAGTCCACCATTGCCTGTATGCCCTGCTTAAATACACACCACACACACACACACACACACACACACACACACACACACACACACGTAGTGAAATAACAGAGAGTATAATAATCTATGGCAAGTCAATAATGGGAGTAGAGAAACATTAAGTAAGGGAAGCTTTTACTAGAGGATATAGGAGTTACCTACTGAAGGTTAATAAATTTAGCAGGGAACTGTGAAGAGATTCTTAAGGTAGAGAGGAAAGTAAAAGCAAAAGACATAGCATATAGAAGAGCTTAGAAATGTGAAATCTCTTGGCAAATCACAAAACAAGGCACATGGCTCATTAAGAACAGCAGCCTATAAATCTGGGAGGAACAGTGGATGAGCCAGGACATCTGTGAGGTTTCAGACTGTTTAAGAACTGAATTTTTTGCAAAGGCATCTGGATGATTATTCCATAAAGTTAGGAGGTATCAGGAGATTCTGAGGAGAGACCTGTTCAGAAGACCGTTTTAGAAAGAGCCATCTGGAGCTGTGCATTGGAGATCTGAAGGAGAAACAGGTTAGAGATACATGAGTTAGGAGATCAATGTGTGAATACTGGGGCAAGGAGCACAAACACCTATAATGCTTCAATCTGTGGTCTGCTACTGTGCATTTACTGAAAAGAAAGAAATAATGCTGCATAAGATATTTTATATGCCCCCACCTCACTACTGAGTATATAGCTCCATGTATAGGTGTGCAAAAAAGAAAAGGAAAAAATATTGAGTCCACTGCTGCCAGTACAGTGGCCACTAGGTATTGAGACATTTAATTAAACATGAAGAAATCTGTGGACCAGCTTTTAATATTATAAAGTAGATGTCTGTTTGGTTACAAAGTCATGAAATATTACCAACTCCTATTGAGGGAACACTTTTTATTAGTATTTTGACAAACACAATCACATATTCAAACATGTTTCTCTATGTTATAAAATGATATTCTCCCATAGCTTGAGTTTTATTTTAATGATACTCATAGCTAAATCAAAACAAACTTAAAAACATAATTTAAAATCAAACTATTTAGAATAATTATAATTTTAAGACTTGTGTCCACCTGTACCTTCCGAACAAGTGTCATCATTATAATTTCATGACTAATGTCAGCGAGAAGGCAAGTAAATATTGGAGATGTGAATATTTCTTTATCAAAATAAAAGATTTTAAAAATAATTAAGTATGCAATGTGCAAAAGGTAGGGATTATAATTTGTAATAAAAATGTGATTAAATATACATTGGGAAAATAACTATTTATGATAAGTAGTAATAATAATGATTGGAGGCTTCTTTCAATAAACATAACTACTTTATACCATCTGTAAATCAGAGGCAAAATATCTAAATATGTAATTAGATAATGACATTAAATTAGATAATAAGTGTCCAGGACTTAACAACAGTGTGGGACATAATATAAGGAGTATATAGAATGCTAGAGACAGGGATGTGACTTCTTAGCTATCCTTTTCAGTTTATGATGAGGCATCTACAGAATCCCTATTTTGTATCTGGAGAAACAGAAGCTCAGAAAGGAGAAATGACTCAGACACAGTATAATATATAACACCCGGTATAACACATATATACTAGAACTGGAATATTACTTTTCTAAAAGGCTTCAGTTCAAAATTTGTGTACTGCAATTTTAGCAAAGGACTCCTTGGGATGTGGAGAATATAGACTCCTGTGACCAAGATGTGGCAAGCTCAAGAACACTGCTTCCTCCAGAAAAATTTTAAAAAACTGGGGCAGGTTATTCCAGGGAGTGAGATGGGGCTGGGCAGGACAGTGACATTAATGTTTGGGAGACACCTGGGCAGGGGGATTGAGATCCATCCCTGGTGCATGGGCAGGCTTTTGGAAGCCAGGTGCCTGCGGTGTGGCACCTTGAGCAGCCTTGGTGCGGGCCTGGGAGGGGCTTGGATTTGCCTCGGCTTGGTGTGCCAGGCTCTGCCGACTCCCCATTAGAGACCTTGATTTGGAGGATATGGGGATCAGGGTGGCTTGGGAGGGAGGACGGGGGGGGGGGCGGAGGAGGTGAGATCTGTGGGTGGTATGTAGGGTAAGTAGATAATTTTTAATTAAATATATATATATACATATACATATACATATATATGAGTATGATGTAAATTGCAATAGATGGATCCATTTTATATGTGTGGCTATGTGACTATAAAGAAAAGAACCCAAACTAACAAAATCTTCTGACACAATTTTTATTCACTTTAACCTGACGAATAAAAGGGTTTGGTCCTTTGACTGTCAGAAATGGATTCTGGTGAAGGCCAATTCTATTTGCCCCTGGCCGTATCAAGAATGTTTGCCTCATTCTGCTGTGTTCCTGAGTCCCAGTGTCCAGTTATGAGATAAGTGAAAGCAATCTGTGCAGATAATTCTGTAGCGCAAGTGACATGGGCCTATACACTTAATATACATGATTTATCATGTTTCATCTGTTCATATCTTTTGTTGCTTCTGCTGCTGATTTTGACTTGGTAGAGTGAGTAGGATAACAAGAGTGAAAGAGTACTTCAGGCAAGTTTCTGGAAAACATTCTTTACTTAAATTCTTGGTTCATGAAACTCCCCTTTAAAGAGAAATAGTAGGTGAATGTGAAATACTTTTAAAATTTATTATTTAAAAAGCAGTTTTGTTCAGAGACTTTTAAAAGGTATTTTAAAAGTGTATCTCCTTTGAGAATTGGGCAACTGTTGATGTGGGGGTCAATGAAGCAATCACTCACACCACTAAGTCACTTCAAACTTTAGAAATTTTTTCATAACCCCAGTTAAAAGAAAAGTCCTAGTAAACTCCAATGACCTATTCCAACCAGGGGTACAGTGATTCATAAGAATCTACTGATACTGTATTATTTTATACTAAAGGCTCCATGAGAGCTGGGCTGATCTATCACTAAATACAGCTTTGAATTCTGAGTAATTATCTTGGGCTTCTGTCAAGTTGTTCTTTTTCCTCTTGCAGCTATTAACAGGTTGGTTTTAACCAGATTTGAGAGAATTTAAATACATAATTTCTTGAGGTCTAGGATGAAGTGATTTGTTTTTGTTTTTGTTTTTCTCAATTGTGAGAATGTAGCAACTAAAATTTGGATTGGGTATAATGCATTTGTTCAAAATATCTTGTTAAAAGTGCTTCTCAGTTTTAATTTGTAAATGTTAATGAGTGACGCAAAGATGGACGAATATGTGATGCCTAGAGTGGTAAAAATATAATGCTGTTAGTATTTAGAAAAAGGAGAGAATAACATTTCAGCCTAGGACAGAAATTTCTTTCATTCTTTCTTCATTAATTTATTTATTTGTTAAATAAACACTTTACCAATGTCTATAAAATGTAAAACCCATTTCTAAATATAAGCACATAAAATGATTTGGAACTTAAAATGTTAATTGGACTCTTTTAAAAGCTGACAGATGCTGTGGATGTAACAAGAGCACTGTCTTCAGTCCCTGGGAACATATTGAAGACCACCATTGGGCCTTCAGGACTTGTGGATTGCTTAGTGATTTATTTCCAATTTTCTTGATTGTTTGAATTTTCTACACAACTCAATGAATTTTTTACAGCTATCTTTTTTCCATAATTTATTCTCACCAAGCATTAGTGTATCAATATCTCAGACATGTCTCCTTTTGAGAGACTTATTGCCCATTTAAAAGAGCCATTCTGCTTGGTAAAAATGATCATGAGCACCATCTAATGCCCAAGTGGAGGAAATGTTGTCAAAATCATTAATGGAACTGACAATTAAAGTTTATGTGCCAGAGGCATGAGGAAAGCTGTTGCTATTTGGTTGGTTGCTTGTTTTGGTTGACTGGTTGACTTAGCTTTAAAAATTCTGTATTTTAATTATGTTCAATAATTTTTCCACATCTCAGTCCTTCAAATTCACTATTATTGTCTCAATTTGATGCTGTAATGTATTTTTCACGATAACAGTGTGTAACTGGGCATAGGCAAGTGGTATACTCCTGCAATCCCAGCATTTGGGAGGAGGATGGAGGAGAATCATAAGGTAGAAGTCATTCATGGCTACACAGCGAGTTCAGGCTACCCTGTGGTATATTAGTCTCTTAAAAAAAGGATGATGTTGTTTAATATGTTCTCTACATTAATGGAGGATGCATATTTACATATGTAACTTTTAATTTTAACACGTTGCTAGACATTTTAAAATGAAAAGATGGCATAAAGAATCCCCAAATATCACACACCAAGTTTCACCTGAAATAGCAGTATCATAAAATTGTTACAATCAATGATCCAATATTGATATATCATTTCTGAAAACTACAGCTTATTCAAATGTTCTTAATTTTTATAGTGCATCCTTTTCATGTTTCACAATCTTCATTGGATATCTACAGGAGGCTTTCAGGCTCGGGCTTAATTCACAGTTTGATTGAATTTTGGTGTTGTTTGAATATGACTTCTGTTATACCTTTCTGGTATTATGGTAAGATTTTTAAATAAAACTGTTAAAAAAATTCAACCATTCAGAGACACTCTCCTTTGCCTTGTTACTTTCATTTTCCTATGTAGTTATTTAAGCAGCTTCATGGGAACATATTATAAAATTATCCTTATGCATTTTTTACTTTAATAATAAAAGAACTGAATTAAGGGAAGAGGACTTCAGGGATAGTTTAATGGAAATGTACATTGAATAGAAGCTATAAGGATTGTGGTTTTTTTTTTTTTTTGTTTCTCTGTCTCTAAACTTCACTGTCTGTGTGTCCTTTAGCAAGCAGTTTAACTTTTGTATTTCAGTTTCAACATCTCAGGAATTTGATGCAAGAGCCAAAAACCTTCCTACCCTCACACTGGGAGTAAATACTATCTCAACACTATTTTAGGGTTAAGGGTTGGGTACTTGGCTTAGATAACTGATTGCCTTCTCTGTTTATAGATTATTATTTTTATTATTATGCTTAATCTGTTTTTCTACTTTATAGTCCTCCTGGATACCTCTTATTGCCTCAACCTAAAGATGAGCTATTTTTACATGATAAGAAACTATGGGGTGTTTAGGTCATTCTAGGGTTCCTAATGTGCACCTGAGGTTGAACTGCATGCATCTGCTAATATACATGATGGAACATGCCTGTAATCCCAGACATTTGCAGTAGAAGTAGGTGGATCAAGAGTATAGAAGGCCATTCTTAGGAATCAACCTCATTTACAAAGGGATGCTTATTATGTACCTGAGTGGAGTGTAGTACATATTATCATTTCCACAGAGGATTTTAGGGATGTAATCAGCTCAGAGTATGAACAAGTGAGTGGTAGGTAAAATTCCAAAGCCTGACATCTTCACAAGAGATTACACCTTTCTCATCATCTGTAACCCTCAGATACCCAGCTGTCATATTGTTAGATCTCCTGTGATGACCAGCACTTCAAGATAAAAAGGTTCCCTTTACTGCCCCATTGCTCCTTTTGGTTGGTAGAAACCAGGATTTTGTTAATACAAAAGGTTTTATCTGTTGTTACACCTGAAGTTAGATCAAACACAGAGCTGTGTAAGGAATGGCTACTTAGGCGACTAAAGTTAGACTAAGACAATTTTAATTAGTCTCTAATCTACCTGAAACCTTCCAAGCTCTCCACATCATTGAAGTTTTAATCATTTATTCAGTCTTGTAAAATGTTCTGTGGAAGGTAGGGCTCTTTCCTGGGAACCTTTGTTCAGAGATGAGAGACAGACAGACAGACAGACAAACAGATAGATAGATATACATATACATATCAAATATAGATTATGTTTACCTGGAGGAATTACATGTATCACATGGTAACCAGAAGAAAGCATCAGAACCCTGGAACTGGAGTTACATTTGGTTGTGAACCATCATGTAGACGCTGGAAACTGAATCTGGGTCCTACACAAAAACAGTAATCGTTCTTAATATCTGATCCATTTCTCCAGACTCGTAAATTATATTTTAATAGGTTTTTCATACTCTATTTTGATTAACCCTGTTTTCCAACCTCCATTTCTCCACTACCCCTCCTTCTCCTCTAAGCTCAAGCCTTTCTTCTCCAGGAATCCAAGCATTTCATCTCTAATTCCATATTACTTAAGTTTTAATATCCCAGTCCCTTTAAGACATCTATTGCTCAATGGTCTCATTCTAGTTTCCTGGTTTCTATAAAAACTTCAAATTCAATTAGAGATTTGAAGCTAGAATCCATGCATGAAGAAGAACATGGGATGTTGTTTCTCTGTGTCTGGGTTTAATTTTCCATTTCCATCTACTTACTTGCAAATTCTACAGTTTGACTTATTTTTACATCTGAATAAAATTTTGTTGTCTATGTTTATCACATTTTCATTACCCATTTATTTGTTGGTGGATATCTAAGATGATTCTACTTCCTAACATTGTGAATGTTAGGAACATGGATGACATCATATGTATCTCTGTAGAAGGACACAGAGGATTGGGTATACTTCCTGGAGTGAGACATGGTCTATAGTCACTCTCAATCTCATATCATTAATTGTGTTTTTCTTTTTTTTTTTCCTTACATTGTTGGTTGTATCAACGGGCTCCTTTTAATTTTTTTTCATTTTTCTTTATTAAGAAATATTTTACTCACTCTACATACCACCCACAGATCCCAACTTCTCCCTCCTCCCACCCCCCAGCCCTATCTACCAATCCACCCCACACCTCCACATCTCCCAAATCAAGGTCTCCCATAAAGAGTCAACAGAGCCTAGGCAGGTCCAAACCCCTTCCCACTGCACCAAGACTGCTCAAGGCATCACACCACAGGCACCAGATTCCCAAAAGCCTGCCCATGCACCAGGAACAGATACCGATCCCCCTGCCTGGGTGCCCCCCATATAGTTGAAGGCAAAAAAACGTTTTCCATATCTACAGGGCCTAGTCCAGTCTCATGGGGGCTCCACAGCCACCAGTCCACAGTTCACGTGCTTCCACTACTGTGGCTGGTCATCTCTACACATGCTCTCATCATGATCTCGACATCCCCCACCTGCAGAATCCCTCCCCTCTCTCATCAACTGGATTCCTAAAGCTCAGCCTGGTGCCTGGCCATGGATCTCTGCATCAGCCTCCATCAGTCACTGGACAAAGGCTCTATGATGACAGCTAGGGTATTCGCTAGACCAGTCACCACAGTAGACCAGTCCAGGCAACCTCTGGACCACTACCAACAGTCCAAGGTTGGGTCATCCTTGTGGATTCCTGAGAGCCTCCCCAGCACCCTGCCTCTTCCTATTCCCATGATGTCCTCATCTATCATGGTATCTCTCTTCTTGCCTTCCCAATCTGTCCCTGTTCCAGCTTGACCCTCCCATTTCCCTATGTTCTCATCCCCCACTCCTCGCCCTCACTATCCCCCAAAACCCAGTCTGTTCATGTAGATCTCATCCACTTCTCCTTCGCTGGGCCATCCGTGTGTCCCTCCTAGGGTCTTTCCCTAGTAGCTAGCCTCTCTGGAGCTGTGGGTTGCAGTCTGGCCATCCCTTCCATCACATCTAGTATATATTTATGAGTGAGGACATACTATGATTGTCCTTCTGAGTCTGGGTTACCTAACTCAGGATGATATTTTCTAGCTCCATCTATTTTACTGCAAATTTCATGATATCATTGTTTTTTACTGCTGAGTAGTACTCCATTATGTATATGTGCCACATTTTCTTGATCCATTCTTCAGTTGAGGGGCATCTAGGTTGTTTCCAGGTTCTTTCTGTTACGAGTAAAGCTGCTATGAACATAATTGAGCATGTGTCCTTGTAGTAAGATTGAGCATTCCTTGGGTATATGCCCAGGAGTGGTATAGCTGGGTCTTGAGGAAGATGTATTCTTAATTTTCTAAGAAACCACCATACTGATTTCCAGAGTGGCTGTACAAGTTTGCATTCCCACCAACAGTGTAGGAGAGTTCCCCTTGCTCCACATCCTCTCCAACATAAACTGTGTTCAGTGCTTTTGATCTTAGCCATTCTGACAGGTATTAGATGGTAACTCAGAGTTGCTTTGATTTGCATTTCCCTGATGACTAAGGATGTGGATCAATTCTTTAAATGTCTTTCAGCCATTTGAGATTCTTCTGTTAAGAATTCTCTGTTAAGCTCTATAGCCCATTTTTTAATTGGAATGTTCGGTATTTTGAAGTCTAGCTTTTTGAGTTCTTTATATGTTTTGGATATCAGCCCTCTTTCAGATGTGGGGTTGGTGAAGATCTTTTCCCATTCTGTAGGCTGTCATTTTGTCTTATTGACCATGTCCTTTGCTCTACAACACCTTCTCAGTTTCAGGAGGTCCCATTTATTAATTGTTGCTCTCAGTGTCTGTGCTACTGGTGTTATATTTAGGAAGTGTTCTCCTGTGCCAATGCGTTCAAGACTACTTCCTACTTTCTCTTCTACCAAGTTCAGTGTAACTGGATTTATGTTGAGGTCTTTGATCCACTTGGAGTTGAGTTCTGTGCATGGTGACAGATATGGATCTATTTGCAATCTTCTACATGTTGACATCCAGTTATGCCAGCACCATTTGTTGAAGATGCTTTCTTTTGTCCATGGTACAGTTTTGGCTTTTTGTTAAAAATCATATGTTTATAGGTATGTGTATTAATGTCAGTTCTTCAATTTAATTCCATTGGTTCACATGTCAGTTTTTATGCCAGTACCAAGCTGTTTTTATTACTATAGCTTTATAGTAGAGCTTGAGATCAGGAATCATGATGCCTCCAGAGGCTGCATTATTATACAGGATTCTTCTAGCTATCCTAGGTTTTTTGTTTTTCCATTTAAAGTTAAGTATTGTTCTTTCCAAGTCTGTGAAGAATTGTGTTCGGATTTTGATGGGGATTGCATTGATTCTGTAGATTACTTTTGGTAAGATTGACATTTTTACTATGTTAATCCTACCTATCCATGAGCATGGAGATCTTTCCATTTTCTGATATCTTCTTCAATTTCTTTCTTCAGAGACTTAAAGTTTTTATCATACAGGTCTTTCACTTGCCTAGTTAGAGTTACTCCAAGGTATTTTATATTATTTGTGGCTATTGTAAAGGGTGATTTTCTCTGATTTCTTTCTCGGCCCATTTATTATTTGTATACAAGAAGGCTACTGATTTTTTTCCTTAATCTTGTATCCTTCCACATTACTGAAGATGTTTATCAGCTGTAGGAGTTCCCTGGAATAATTTTTGGGGTCACTTATGTGTACTATCATATCATCTGCAAATAGTGAAAGTTTGATTTCTTCCTTTTCAATTTGTATCCCCTTGATCTCCTTTTGTTGTCTTATTGCTCTAGCTAGAATTTCAAGTACTATATTGAATAAGTATGGTGAGAGTAGACAGCCTTATTTGTTCCTGATTTTGGTGGAATCTCTTTGAGTTTCTCTCAATTTAATTTGATATTGGCTGTTGGCTTGCTGTAAATTGCCTTTATTATGTTTAGGTATGTTCCTTGTATTCCTGATCTTTCTAGAACCTTTATCATGAAGGAATGTTGGATTTTGTCAAAAGCTTTTTCAGCAACTAATGAGATGATCATGTGGTTTTTTCTTTCAATTTGTTTATATGGTGTATTACATTGACAGATTTTCCTATGTTGAACCATCCTTGCATCCCTGGGATGAAGCCTACTTGATCATGCTTGTTAATTTTTTTGATGTGTTCCTGGATTCAGTTAGCCAGTATTTTATTGAGTATTTTTGCATCAATGTTCATGAGGAATATTGATCTGTAATTCTCTTTCTTGTTACATCTTTATGTGATTTGGGTACCAGGGTAACTGTGGCCTCATAAAAAGAGTTTGGTAATGTTCCTTTTGTTTTTATTGTGTGGAACAATTTGAAGAGTATTGGTATTAGCTCTTCTTTGAAAATCTCTTAGAATTCTGCTTTGAAACCATCTGGTCCTGGCTTTTTTTGGTTGGGATTGTTTTAATGACTGTTTCTATTTCCTTAGGAGTTATTGGTCTATTTAAATCATTTATCTGGTCTTTATTTAACTTTGGTATGGGGTACCTCTCCAGAAAATCATCCATTTCTTTCAGATTTTCCAATTTTGTGGAGTATAGATTTTTGAAGCATGACCTGATGATTCTCTGGATTTCCTCATTGACTGTTGTTATGTCTGCCTTTTCATTTCTGATTTTGTTATTTTGGATGCTCTCTCTCTCTGCTTTTTGGTTAATTTGGATAAGGGCTTGTCTATCTTATTGATTTTCTCAAAGAACCAACTCTTTGTTTCATTGATTCTTTGTATTGTTCTCTTTGTTTCTATTTTATTGATTTCAGCCCTCAATTTGATTATTTCCTGGCATCTGTTTCTCTTGGGTGAGTTTGCTTCTTCTTGTTCTAGAGCTTTCAGGTGTGCTTTTAAGTCACTAGTGTGAGATTTCTCCAACTTCTTTATTTGGGCATTTAGAGCTATGAATTTTCCTCTTAGCATGCTTTTATAGTGTCCCATAAGTTTCTGTATGTTGTACATTCATTTTCATTGAATTCTAGGAAATCTTTAATTCCTTTCTTTATTTCTTCCTTGACCCATTGGTGATTCAATTGGGCATTATTCAGTTTCCATGAGATTGTAGGCTTTCTTTTATTTTTGTTGTTGTTGAAATCTAACTTTAAGCCATGGTGGTCTGATAAGATACAGGAGGTTATTTCAATTTTTTTGTATCTGTTGAGATTTACTTTTGACCAAGCATGTGGTCAATTTTGGAGAAGGTTCCATGGGGTGCTGAGAAGAAGGCATATTCTTTCCTGTTATGGTGGAATATTCTGTAGATATCTATTAAGTGTATTTGAGTCATAATATCTGTTAGTTCCCTTATTTATCTGCTAAGTTTCTGTCTGGCAGATCTATCCATTGATGAAAGTGGGGTGTTGAAGTCTCCCACTACTAGTGTATGGGGTTTAATGTGTGATTTAAGCTTCAGTAGTGTTTCTTTTATGAATGTAGGTGCCCTTGTATTTGGGGCAAAAAATATTCAGAATTGAGTATTCATGTTGTCAGGTTTTTCCTGTGATGTATATGTAATGTCTTTTCTGATCTCTTTTGATTGATTTTAGTTTGAAGTCTATTTTATTAGATATTAGGATAGCTACACCAGCTTGCTTCTTAAATCCGTTTGATTGGAAAGACTTCTCCCAGCCTTTTATTCTGAAGTAGTATCTGTCCTTGAATTTGAGGTGTGTTTCTTGTATGCAGCAAATGGATGGATCTTGTTTTTCTATCCATTCTGTTAGCCTGTGTCTTTTTATAGGTGAATTGAGACCATCAATATTAATGGATATTAATGACCAGTGATTGTTTATTTCTGTTATTTTTTTTTGGTGGTAGTGATGTATGTTTCCCTTCTTTGGTATTTGTTTGTGTGGGACTATCTATTGTCTGTGTTTTCATTGGTGTATCTAACTTCTTTAGGTTGGATTTTTCCTTCCAGTGCTTTCTGTAGGGCTGGATTTGTGGATAAGTATTGTTTAAATCTGGTTTTATCATGGAATATTTTGTTAACTCTGTCTATGTTGATTGAGAGTTTTGCTGGGTATAACTGTCTGGGTTGGCATCCATGGTCTCTTAGTGTCTGCATAATGTTTGTCCAGGACCTTCTGGCTTTTAGAGTCTCCATTGAGAAATCAGGTGTTATTCTTATGGATCTGCCTTTATATGTTACTTGGCCTTTTTCCTTTGCAGCTCTTAATATTTTTTTCTTTATTCTGTATGTTCAATGGTTTGATTATTATGTGGCAAGGGCATTTTTTCTTGATCCAGTCTATTTGGTGTTCTGTAATGTGTTTGTATCTTTATAGGCATTTCCTTCTTTAGGTTGGGAAAGTTTTCTTCTATGATTTTGTGGAATATATTTTCTGCACCTTTGAGTTGGTATTCTCCTTGTTCTATCCCTATTATTCTTAGGTTTGGTCTTTTCATGGTGTCCCTAATTTCCTGGACATTTTGGGTCATGATTTATTGGCTTTAGTGTTTTCTTTAACTGATGAATCTATTTCCTCTATCGTATCTTCAGTGCCAGAGATTCACTCTTCCATCTCTTGCATTCTGTTGGTTTTGCTTGCATCTGTAGTTCCTGTTTGTTTACTCAGATTTTCCACTTCCAGCATTACCTCAATTTGTATCTTCTTTATTGTCTCCATTTCAGTTTTCAAATCTTGAACTGTTTTCTACACTTGTTTAATGGCCTTCTTTAAGGGATTTACTGACGTCTTCCATTTTTTGTTATACTTTTCCTCGAATTCTTTAAGGGAAATTTTAATTTGCTCTTTAAAGATCTCTATCATCTTCTTAAGGTCATTTTTAAGGTCGATTTCTTCTGTTTCTTCTGTGTTGGGATGTTTAGGTCTTGCTGATGTAGGCTCTGATGGAGCCATATTTTTGTTGTTGTTGTTGACTGTATTTTTGCACTGGTGTCTACCCATCTCTTTCTCTATTTGGTGCAAGTTGTGCCTCTGAGGGAGGCTCTCTTGGTCTAATCGAAACTCTTGGTCCAGTGGGAGCTCTTGGTCTTGTTGATGCTGATGGACTCTTTGTGTCAGTGAGCAGCTCTTAGTCCAATTGGCTCTAATGTGCTCTGTCTAAGAGAGTAGCTGCAGTCTTAGCACATGATAGATGGTGGTAGTCTGACCTGTCTGCAGGAGGTCTGCCTCTGCTGACTGGCCTGAAACTGTGACTGCAATGGATGGTGGTGTAGGGGCGCAGGGTTGTGCCCCTGGGCCCAAAGCCTAGGGGCTGGGATGTTCGAGTATGAGGATAAAGACTCACCTCTTAGTCCAATCAGGTCCTGCAAGGCTCTGTCTCAGGGAACAGTTACAATCTCATAATTGTGTTTTTCTTAAAGTTCTATCATATGTATTGTTTTCTTGTGATATACAGAAATTTGGTGAAAGGAAATGAAATATAATTTCCCTGTAGCTACCCAATTATCCAGCAGTAATTATGGACATTAATAGAATATTTCAGTTTTTCATCTTACTTTTATTTTTAATAAGTAAGTTATTAAAAGAAAATAATACATTTAAAAATTTTAGTTTTGATAGGGTCATAAAAGAACAACTCTTTACTATTCTAATAGTTAGAGGACTGTGATGATCACATACTCATTTTGTTAAGAAATGTGATTTTCATCTTTTTTCAGCATGGAAAGACTTCATCTTTCTTTCTTTCTTTCTTTCTTTCTTTTTTTTTTTTTTTTGGTTTTTCGAGACAGGGTTTCTCTGTGTAGCTTTGCGCCTTTTCCTGGAACTCACTCAGTAGCCCAGGCTGGCCTCGAACTCACAGAGATCCACCTGGCTCTGCCTCCCAAGTGCTGGGATTAAAGGCATGCGCCACCACCGCCCGGCCTGACTTCATGTTTCTTAAAGGAAGCAGGTAAAGCCTTGTAGTGGGATTGAAATATCCTCAAATGTCCTTCAAAAGACATGGCAATAGAAGGGAATAGATGGCAATTGACAAACATGTCACACAGTCAGTAGTTTATATATTCATCAAGAAAGGAAGGAAGGAAGATGGTTTTCTTCTCTTTGCCTGATCTTATCTCTTTCCATGAAGATACATACATACATACATACATACATACATGCATACATACATATATGCATACATATGCTAGATAATTTAGATGAATAAATTAAACACTACTTGATACTATTAATTTTCCATAAATCCCTTTATTCCTTTTCAAAGAATTTCATTTCTACATGCTCATAATTTTTAAAATTACTTTTTGATCCATGTTGCTGTAAAAATTTCTCTTACTAAAGATTTTGCTTTTAATACCCTCTTGTTAATCTCTACATTTTTGTAGAAAAATGATTTCTCTCAGGTAACAGTGAGTGCATAAGTTGTTGCAATATTTTTCAGTGATTGCCTTAAAATAGAAACCTCTTATGACATTTGGATTTTGAGCAGTTAACAGACTCTACCTGTTAAAGATGGCACCATTAGCAAGGAATACCTTTATGATATCAATAAGAGATGGGTTTTAATCTGGGCAATTGTACAAAAGAGATTCACTTAACAGAATAAATAAAAAAATTACAGAAAGATTTGATTAATGTTCTTTATGAAATTAGTAATGTTTCCTTAGTGCTATTGGATAAGTAGCCAAATACTGGATGTCAGAAGAAATTCTAAATATTAGAATGAAAATCAAATATTGATAGAAAAAATGGCATTGAATTTTTGAAATTCCTTGAATGTCTTTACTACAAATTAATTTGTGTTATACTAATCATTTAATATATGTTTAAATTTAATGTAATGTTGTTATAGGATATCTTAACTATCCATATTTCTGGTGCAATTAAAAAAATGTTACTATGTTATTAAATGATACATTAATAACCCATATTCCTTGCACAAAATGCTAATTTTGTCAATAGCTAAATTAAATGCTAGTTGTTTCAAAATGTAAACATATTTACTTTTACTATTACAGTTGCTTTAAATCAATTTCTTACTTTTAAAGAATATTGAGTCTTCTACACAAAGATAAGGTTCAGAACTCTGCTTTTAGGACAAAATAATATCACCTGAAGGTTGGATGGTATTTAAATAGTTTTCTACCTACCAAGTATACTTAAATAAAAGTATATGTATCATAGAGTGCCCTGTAAGAAGCAGCCATGAAGTTCAGCCACATTGTTCCACCCTATAGCAATCTCTGATATTTATCCAGTGTCATCAGCTATAACATTAACAAGCAGGCTTCCTAATCAGTGTTTTGAAGGATTCTGTTTTTCTCCATCAAACACTTCAAACAAGATCACAAAGCCATTCTCTTTCTCAGCTTCAAGCGTTTGTTTAAAATTTCACCCCATATGACTTTATAAAACTGTAGAGGGGAAAATGTGCTTGTGTACACAGATAAGCACTGGAGAAGCCAGGAAAAGTGAAATTCACAGCTGATCTCTCCAAAGGGAGAAGATATTTGTCTGTTCTCCTGGAATGCTGGGGGGAAATGTAGTTTACAGTCTGGTAATCCTTTGTTTCATGCTGTGCCAGGCTCTTCCCATATCACTCAGAATATTATGTGTGTTTATCCCAGACCTTCACTGCCTAAAACTTTGAAAATTGCTTCTAAGCCATAAAATTCATCCTTGTAAGAGATGTCTTCTGTAGTTTATAACAGCCTCAGTGACTTCTATGTTATCATAGGGCCAGCCATTAATATTTACCTCAGTCATTCTCCCTAGACCCTTATCCTGAGCATTGTTTCTAAGTCAACAAGAAGCCATCTTAAGGATGAAGCCATATGTACTTTGTAGAGATCTTCAATGTAAACATGTCTTAAGCTTTGTTGTATTCATTTGACTGAGTTAATTGTTATCTGAAAACTTTTTTCCAAAATTGTGCTGTGCTTAAATGTAGCAAAAAATATATGAGTTGATGTCAGACTCTAGAAGTCCTGGCCCATCACCATACTAAAATCAGACTGAACCTACTTTCTTTCTTGTCTTATTATTGGCCAACTGTAAACACTACATCTTAAATTTTATGTTAACAGAAGAAATGAGAATAATTATTTGGTAATATATTTTCTGTAAAGTGGAGCTGTCCATGAGTTGTCCTGTGTGGTGCTCAGAGTAAATATAGATAGATATTTTGCCCACAGTGCTATTTGTTTAAGCATATTGATTGAGTGTGGCATGTGACACCATCAAGACAGAAGGCTAGACCACCTCCTAGTAGGAAAACTACCACATAGTCACAGAGGTTCTTTTCCTTCTCACTTGCATGTGTGGGAAGCAGGCAGAAGCCATAGAGCTGACAGAACACATGTGAGTTTATATTCTGCTGACAGATCTGGAGACTTTGAAACCTGAACTTAAAATATTAGGTGACTATTTCTTATTGGGAAAATATTGTTAATTGGGGAATAAGATGAAAGTATGAAAAGGAATTTCATTCACCTCATTTTATTGGCAAGAGGAATATTTTATAATAAAACTAACATGAGTAAAGTTTCAGTTGATGAAGAAACTTCTCTCTTGCTCAATAATGAGAACAGTGGCTTAAATCCCCTTTCAATTGAAACAGTCATTTTTAATATCTTAAAATATAATTTTATTTGTTTCATTTGGTAGTGGTGTAAGGATTTAATCCAGGGCCTACTATATACTATTTAGTGTGCCAAACTCTTTCTTTACATTACTTTTACTCTTCCTGAATGGTTTCCTCTCTCCCTCCTGAGTATGGTTGAGCCTTTTTCTCAGCCCACCTAGGTGAGTTCTAAGGAACTTTTCACAAAGGGGCTTCTGTCTTCCCCAGACTGAGTTAATAAAAATTCTTCTTTCTTGTGTCTTTTTCTCTTTAACCCTTTATCTTTTAGCATTTTTCTTAATTTCAATTAGCAATATTTGACCTTTTCGAGACAGGGTTTTAATATACAGCCCAGGCTAACTTCCAGTTTGGGATTTTCCCATCCTGAGTGCAGAGGGCACACCTGTGTTTGTTTATTATGATATCTTTCCCATTCATTTAAAACTCCAGAACAACAAAAAAACTCTTCATTTTGTTCTTTTCACAGCCTGAGTACTCAGCAGAGAGTTTGTGATTGAGGCTAGACTATCAGTATTTCTTATAAAACAGTTAACAGGCATAAAATTTCACAATAGTATGATTGCTTTGGGCATCTTCTGTGGGGATGTGGTAAAGACATGAGTGAGGAAAAACATGAACAGTCAGAGAGAGGGGCAGTGGACAGCTTGTGATGTGGTATTTGACTAGTTTTGTTTCTTTTTTTCTGAATTTTCACTGGAAAGTGGTAAGGTTTGGCAAATGAGACTAAATCTGAGATTTTGTTGTTGTTTAATTTAATCTGAAGAGTGTTGTAGGTTTACTGAGATTTCCTGGGAAATCTCACCGAGGCATCTCATTTCAATTTTCATACTCTTTAGAGTGTTCTGAACCCAGAACCAGAGGACCTAGGGTCTAGAGCTATCCTCAACACTAATTTGCCCTTTTCTTTATGCTGTTCTGGACTTTAATTAATTTCAAACAAAGCGACTAGACTAATAAACTTATGGTGACCTTTCAAACTTAACATTCTTTCCTCACTAAATTCAAGATAGGCCTGGCTAGTTAAGCCTTCTATTTGTAAAAAGTAGGAGGAAGAATGTTTTCCCAAAATGTAGTTGTTTATGAGCCCCAGTTGATAAATAATAATATTGTGTGAATAATTGAATCCATTGAGAGCTTGACATAGAGTTCTAGGTAGTTGCGATTTTGACATCAGCTATAAATCCTGAAGTTAATATATTTTTAAATAAACCTTGAGAACAGACATTGTTTTTATGAACTTCCTCATAAAATTGAAGTCTACCATGTTTCATCAAAGCTTCGGTCTGGTTAAACCATCCCCAGGTTTGTTTCTGCTGTTTTTGTGATTATTTGCAGGAGTGTTTAGAGTAGGTTTTCTCAACTTTGGTGTTCTAGATGACTCTTCAAAGGAGAAGGAGGTTTACCTTTGAAGGTCTATTACTATTGCTGGTAGCAGCTCCTCATCCCAGGCATAAAAACTAAAAATGTCTTCAGATATTGCCAAATGTCCAGGGAGTGACACTAATGACCCCAGTTGAGAGTTATTGGCCTAATACAGAATAATCTTTTTTCACACACAAACACACAATCCTAGGATATGTTGACAGACTGGATGTGAATGTTATTGCTTGCTTAGCCCATTCATGTATAATTAAAATCTGCCAGAATAGATCTGACTCTGCATCAATGTCAAAAGCATCTCTTCACTTTATTTCCCTGGTAGATGTTCTTGGCATATTTTGAATGGGGTAATCAGTGTCTTCCATAAATATAGGACACAATTCCAAGGAAACCTCTGCAAGTCCTTACAAGACAAGCAAAGGAAAGTAGACTATGATGACTCAGCTTCTAAGTTCCCAGTCCTGTCTTCTTAGAACTCCCCAATACTTCCCAGATTAGATAATTCAACTAATCCTTTTCTGTTATAGAGCAAAGACAGGTCTATGCAGTTGTGTGTGTGTCAGAGGGGGTACATTTTATTGCTAATTTAGTCTTCTAAGAAATTTATTTTTAAAACGCAATTTTTTCTCTTCCCAAACTCCAAGAATGCCCCTTGTTTTACCATCGTCTTTCTTGGATTATAATAATTCTTCTTCTGAAAACCTTTTTAAACAGCAGCGGGTCTTTTAGAAGGAAACCAAGGTCTTCACTGAAGTTGTGTCAGGTGAAGTATTTTTGTTCCACACATGCTACAGAATAATGAAGCTATGAAATTTACTAATATTAGATTCACTCCTTCCTTTCTCCACTTAAAACAATCACACTGTAATCATTGGTCCAAACTTATGTCAGTTGTAAGGACTGGGTGTCACTTGAAGTGTGGAGTACACAATGTACCAATAAAAACAGCCTTTTAGAAAGTAAGCAAAAGAGAGACAGAGACAGAAAGAGAGAGAGAGAGAGAGAGAGAGAGAGAGAGAGAGAGAGGCAGAAGAAGAAGAAGAAGAAGAAGAAGAAGAAGAAGAAGAAGAAGAAGAAGAAGAAGAAGAAGAAGAAGAAGAAGAAAAGGATGAGGAAGAAGAGCAGGGGAGAAAGGAAGTAGGAGGGAGAAAAGGAAGAAGAGGAGGAAGAGGAGAAGACTGAATATATTGCTAAGTTTAGAAAAAATGCTCTACATTTATCTTGTCTGTAGGGACATTTGCAACTCACATTTCCCCCTTTAAAAACATTGAACACCTGTCATCAGAAGTAGGTGCCTATTTTTCAGATAGTTTGTTTTCTTAAAAATTAGCTCACATTTGAATCCAGCCAATGTGGAGCACCGAGGCAGAATTACCACTCTTTATATCTTACTATTTTATGAAATGAACACCCAAGACATGAAGTAGAGATGTGTTTTTGTAACACTGGATCCTTAGCACTGGAAAGTGGTGAGGCTTGAGAACTAGAGAACAAATAAGATTGATATTGGGCTTGTCTAGCTTCCTAACTGTAGGTCCAGAGAGGGATGAGTGAGGAATATATTCCTAGTATTAAAAATATGTAACTGAGCATCTGGGGAGATCAGTCAGGCTAAAGGTGACATTCAGAATACTGGAATCAAGGATTGCACAGAAAATACCAGAGATCTATCTCCCCAGTGTCTTCCACAAATATTCTGCAAAGCATTAACTAGTCCATGTGAAGAAACAACTTTCACCATGAAGGGAGAGAAGAGAGAACAACCAAAAAATGGAAAAAAGTATCTGTTTTTTAATTTAATATTTTAAGAATTTCATACATGAATACTATTTTTATATTATTTCCACCCTTTCTTCTTTTCCCCTCCAGCTCCCCTCATGTTTTCCTACTTCCTCTCAAATTTATTATTATTATTTTAGTATTATCTTAGTATTATTATTTTAGTATTATCTTAGTATTATTATTTTAGTATTATCTTAGTACTATTATTTTATCTTAGTAGTATTATTTTAGTATTATCTTAGTATTCTTATTTTACTCACAAACACAACAAACACACATACACATGAGGTAGATGCTTTCTGCACACTCTGTGAACATTATTATGGGGACAATGGGAAGATCTGACATTTCCCTGAGCCTGACCTCTGAAGGTATTGCCATTCCAAAGGGTCTGAAGCACTGAGGTCCTTGAAATAGCTGCGTTCATGTCAACAAAGCACATTCACTCAGGACTTCATCCACTGCCCGTGCCAGGCAGCCTTCAAAAGGCCGTAAATTCCCTGTATAGGTGATACCACTTAGAATGTTATTGCCTTATCTATGAAAGAATAACTAGGCCTCATGAAGCACTGTGCCAGGCTTTCCTATAAATCTTAAAGCAAGAATACAAAGAAACAGTGTCTAAGTCATTTAATTGCATTCCAGAACAAAGCTCAAAAATATTTGTGAGAATCCAGCACTCTACAAGGTCACTTCATGATGTCTAGCACCTAATAAAATGTATCTAAGCATGGAGAAAGCTGAATGATGACTCATCATGACAACAATCAATCCATAAAAAGTGATGGATATAGAACTGAAGCAAATGCTGGCAGAATAGAGCATTCAAAATAGTTTAAAGCATAGTACATATGCTTAAAATTTAAGTTGGCATCTGGAAGATAAAAGAAAATATCCCAAACTTAACTTTTAAGGAGAAAAAAATACAGTATCTGGCATTGAGAGCACATTAGATTTAAAAAGATTTGCAAAAGGAAAGATAAGCCAATTTGAAGACAGCTGTAGAAATCCAAAAATAAACAAAGAGAATGTCCTCTTAAATGAACAGATCATCAGGGATCTTTGTAAAAACTGCAAGCATCTAAACACACATGTAAGCAGAGCCTCAAAAAGGGAAAAATGGAAAGAAAATCTTAATTATAAAAAATTTCTAAATTTCATGAAAATTACATACTGGTGGATTGAAGGGCACAGTAAGCCCAAAGCATTAAAAAAAAAGGAACACAAAAGGAAATCACAACTAATTGTGACTTATTTTTATAATTTAAAATAATTTTAATATATAATTTATAATTATTTAAAGTTATTAAAGGAAAAGTACATAAAAGTAGCCAGAAGAAAACATATATGTTATGTTCAGAGCAATTAACTTAAATGGTAACTGCATAGAGATTCTTCATAAAGCTGCAAAGTGCTTTCAACTTTTGTATTATCTTCCTACATCCTATGAGTTGAATATTGAGGATGCTCCTAATTGTGCCAAAACATGGAGGAGAAGCACAAAGTAATGGCCTGGTCCTTAGTTAAAGAAGAGCTACCTTCACAATCTACACCACTCACTTGGAAAATGATATAGACAGACAAATAAAAGGCGATTTTTATTACATCTTCATTTATTGATTTGAGGAGGATGCCATGATGTGTTTGGAAGTTGGAGTACTATTTTCAGAAGTTATGTCTCTCCTACCTTGAGACAAAATTAATACAAGTCATTCTACCAGAAAGACAGTCTTTTATTTTTTCAATAATTTCAAATGCTAGCCTATAGTATTCATGCTTCTGGCACATATACATGCGTGGAACCCTTTTTGAAAGGTTTGTTCCATTTATCTATTTCATTCTTGAATGACACCCATCCACCAATTAGGTGTGCTTATACGCAACTTCATAGCTGGTGGGACAAATACTCTGATATTTTCATTTTTCAATAAAGTATCTTGACACTTCGTACCATATTGAATTTCCAAATAAAGTTAAATCAGTTTTTTTGTTTGTTTGTTTGGTGGTTTGATTTTTGTTTTTCAATGCGGATGGTTATTATTGGGAACTACAACTAGGGCATATTTGTTTCAGTCTGTCGGTCTTATCATGAGTTAATAAGTTCAGAAATCTCAGTTCCATAATGACATTCTCTCTCTCTCTCTTTCTCTCTCTCTCTCTCTCTCTCTCTCTCTCTCTCTCTCTCTCTCTCTCTCTCTCTCTCTCTCCCTCCCTCCCTCTCTCTGCCTCTCTTCTTACCTTCTATTTTGTCTCCTAGCTTCAGTTTTTTGGTTCTATACCATACTGATAGAACTTTATTGCTTCCTTCATGTTTCACTGTGTAACAATTCTATATTGAAGGTTTCTTCAAGTCTTGAACCACATTAATCTTTATCAGGTACAGTGGCTAATTTATTCATCATTGTAATAAAATCTTTGCCTCAATCAAGGGTTAGTAGAATTTTTTGTAATGCCATATTAATGTATTGGAGAGTCGGCAATTTATTCCACATTCATGACTTACTTGTAGAGAGTTTCCATTGCTTTAGGTATTATTCTGTATATTACTGAGCATTCAGCAGTAAGAAAATAGGTACATTTTACCTACATCAAGGTAAAATTCAATAATTAAAACAGATATAAACATTTCATTCACAAGTGCAATTAATTCCGTGAGGTGGAACAATAGGTCTTCATGTGGAAATAATTTGATGGAGGATACAAAGAATAATATTTTTTAACTTATTAGATAGTATATGAAAATGGAACAGGATTAAACATAAAACAAACATATTTATGCAGCAAGTTAACTGTAAATCCTGACCTAGACAGATGACTCAGGAGTTAAGAGAATACTGCTCTTTCCAAGGACCAAAGTTCCCTGTACTCAAACTGCCTCTAAATCCAGCTCCAGGAATTCAGCATACTCTCTGCATTCATGTGAATGTGCTCATCTACACACACACACACACACACACACACACACACACACACACACACACACGTACACATAGTTAAAAATAAATATTTTTTAAAAGGCTGCATATCTTGTTCTTATAATTAATCTATTCTTTTATTTATTCTACAGTATTCATGTTCATTGAACACTGTAACAAACCACATATTAGGCTCAGAATGATGACCTAGTCTCAGATTATTCTGGTCTAATTGTTTAATATTTGGCAACATGTCTATTTAAAACAGTTTCATGCCAGGACTGGAGAGATGACTCAGCACTTAAGTCTGCTGTTCCTGCAGAGAACAGGTTCTATACCCGTCACCCATATGGTGATTCACAACTATCTTTAACTGCAGCTCCAGAGGATCTCACACTCTCTTCTGGCCTCCGAGAGCTTTAAGACATGCATGTGGTCCACATACATATATGTAGGCAAAACAACCATGAACATAAATTAAAATTAAAAAAACTTTAAAAAGACAATGGCATGTCAAATAGAAACAATTGTTTATTCTACATTTCTTTTTCTTTTTTGCAGATGCGGATAGGCATTCACTCAGGCTCTGTGCTAGCTGGTGTGGTTGGCGTGAGAATGCCACGATATTGTCTTTTTGGAAATAATGTCACTCTGGCAAGCAAATTTGAATCAGGAAGTCATCCTCGGCGTATCAACGTCAGCCCAACTACTTACCAGTAAGTATTCTCTAATTTCTCTCTCTTATCATTTGCATTGACTTGATATGATACTCTGTCATCTGTCCCTTTCTCTTTTCTTGGTTCTGTCACTTTTCATGAAATTATGAGTATTTCCGTCCAGTTTGAAATATAGTAATTATAACAAACTTTTTTTTACACCCTGATAAAGTGGGTAGGAAATATGAGTTGACTGAGAGATAAGTAGGTTTGTCATTTTCCACAGTCTTGGTCCTGCTGTGATCTAACTGCTTAAAACATAGAAGAGCAAATGTTAAGAGTCTTCAGTCTACATTACACTGTAAATCCTAATGTTTTCAAAACGCTTCTTATTGTTTGCAAAAAAAAGGGGAAAAACACATAGTTCATTTGTTTTAATCGTTGAATTAGAAATATAGGAAACATGAAATTAAATACACATAATAAAACCTGAACTCTATTTATCTTTAGGTCTGTTTTGGACAGTGCTACACAATTTTTTCTCCTTAACCCATCCTTATTTTATTCTTGCTAGATGTCACCTTCCATAGTAGATATTAAATTTCATGTAGGCAGAGGCCATTTTGGGTTTGGCTCATCATTATCTACCCAGAATTTTGATTAAAAATGTTTAACACATACTAAACACTCCACCACCATTAATTGAATGGACTGATAAATGTTTGATAGGATGGACTGTTTCGGAATCAGTAATAAAGACCAGTTTGAAAATCTCCCACCTTGCCTGAGACTTTGGCTTTATGCTAAGCATTATCACACAAGATTCTTAATTATACTATATTTCTGATGACTTAGAAATCCTGTGAAAAACTCTTAAGTAGAAAAGAGTGACCACTGAAATTTTCAGTTGATGTGATTATAAAAAAAACCCTCAGAAAATAAAAAAAAGAAAATTGGTTGTAACAGTAAATAAGATAGAAATAGAAATATTGAGTCTTTTCATACCATATCTTAATAGAGGATATTTAAAGTCTTTTAGACAAATGACACACACTTCTAGATTCCTAGAAATAAATGAGAGAGGGAATTGACATTATAAATATAAGTCAAAAGAGAGTTGGGATTGGAGACATATGCTCAGTTAAGATGGAGAGTTTCGTATAATTGCTTTAAAGATACACTTCTTACTCATCAAAGGAGTTCAGATTTAGCATATCTGATTGACCTCTCCTGACCAGCCTCCTACCTGTCTTCATTTACTTAACAAGTATTTGCTGATTTGGGATATTTGTAAAATTAATTTTCATTTAAATTTCTCCAATTTTTTCTATCATAATCCTGGGCATTTGACATTACTTGACATAGCAAATTTGATGATAGAAATCTATTTAGAAGAAATCATAATTTTACCATTAAAAATCCAGATAAAGGAAATTTGCTGATATTCATACTCATAAATTTACCATGTATATCTATATTTTCTAGGAAACTTCATTTACAAATAATAGTGGCGCAATAAAAGTGGATTGTCCAATGGGAGCTTTTGCACCATAACCATAACTGGCTTGTGTCCAGGTGATAGAAGCTCTACAGACCGCAAAATCTGGGTGCTTTGGTGCTGATTCTAAGTTTTCATAATTCTTTTCACATTCCTTTTGTCACAATCCTTAATGATGAGAAAGTATAAAGAACTGAGTGATTTCAGTGACTCTAACCATTGGAGGATTTGGTTCTATTGTTGTCCCCTTATCCCTGCCTCTCAAAATCAGCTAGGTTCAAAGATTGACACACTGAACTGCTTTGTTGGTTTTTCCTAAAAGATATGTTCTTTGTCTTTAAATCATGTAATTCCTAGAAATACCATATAAAATATTTTAATGTTTCATGTGTCTTTAGGATAAACATCCCTCTTTCTCTGTTTCCTACCTTTTTTTCCTTCTTATAACAAATATTTGCTGATGACATACTATTATTCTAACCATTGTAGTGGATGATGAGTTTCTAATGATGAGGAGCACAAGAGATCATAGACTAGATGGTAGATAATGCAGAATAAATAAATAATCAACTGCAACAGAGTAGTGTAGAAATCAAGGAGACCCTGAACTGGAGATTGAGTTCAACAGGAGGAATGGGTTAAAATGAGGATGGAAGAATAAACTGCTCATACCAGCAAGGGCAGGTAAGCCTGTTAAAGGCTTTCTGGTTCATCGTAAGAGCAACAAAACAATTAGGAAGTTATAGGCAGAGGAGAGATGTAATCAACCTCATGTTCTTAGAATATCACCACGGAGGTTGTAAAGCAGGAGTAACATTTGGGATTGCATTGGTGGTAGGGAGATGAACGTGGTGGAAACACAGGTGTCCTCACCCCGTGTCATACACACCGCTCTGAACAGACACTTTGTCTGTACCTCGCTGCTTCTTGTTCATGCCTTAGCACTTACTCCTGTTTTTTTCTACTCTGATGTCGGCAGTTCTGCAATCTGCAGTGTATTTCAAAATCCAATTTTATGTATTAACTTTCTACAGATACATATTCTTCAAACAATAAAATTTTATTTTACAATGTTTAATATACATAAGTGGTACTTTACTGTAGTACTTTCTTTATAATTCAGCTTTTAACATTGCACAGATGACTTAAAAACCCACAGACACACACTCTGCCTCTCCTGAGTACCCCAAAGCAAAATGCCAGGACTGGCCTTGCAATAACTTTCTCTACAAAGAAGAAAACTGCTCTTTTTTAAAGGAAAACAGGAATCTATCAAGTAAAACTGAATATCAATCCCATGAGAAATGACATTTCTACTTTCCATCAAATAGAATGTCCTATATTTCCTGATTATCTTGAAATCTTAAGAAGTTTTATGTGATTAATTTTCAGTAAAGTTTTATGACTCAAACTAAGAGCGTGAGATTAACTTGATATGAGAATAAATTGTAATAATTTAATAGTTCACCCAAATATATTTTATTTGAAATATTCAAATAATTGATTGAAAATAAACACTTTTTACAATAATATAACAATTCTGAAGTACAAAAACTAAAAGAAATCTATATCCATGATTCCAGCAATGGTTTTATCATCTGTATTTCAATTATTTTTCAAATAAAAATGAATAAAATGTACTGATTTAATTTGAAAACATCCCTCCCTTTCATTGTGACAAGCATTCATATAAGTTTGGTGTGTTTCAAAATCCAATTTTTATAAATTAGTTTTCTACAGATACATACTCAAGCAATAAAATTTTATTTTAGAACTTGTGCTCCTAATGGTATTATTTCCCTAACCATTCAAAAAGTTAAACTTCAGCCAGGGGATGGTGGCCTATAACTTTAATCCCAGCACTACAGAATCTGAAGGTAGCCTGGTCTACAGAGTGAGCTCCAGGGCAGCCAGGGCTACACAAAGAAACCCTGTCTTGAAAGAAGAAAAATAAAATAAAATAAACAAATAAAAAATTAAACTGCTTTATTTTTCATATGATATGCTATTTGCATTTGCTAAAGTTTCCTCTACTAAGAAGTATCAGATTTTTAATCTTGAAATCATTATAGAAAGGGATAAACTGTTGGAAGCCAGAAGTAGAACTTGGATTTGCATTCTCATTTTCTTTGACATTAGTAAGTCCTTGTGTTGCATGTATGCTCAGGATCATTTCCTCTGTACCTACAGCATTTCATTGCTAGTTTTATGTGCTGACAAAAGAATTGTTGAGTCTTAAATTTGTCCTTGTTTGATGATCTCATTTTTATCAAATAGTGATATTTACACTCAGCTTTGTTCCTCATCATTTAAAGACAGTGCACAAATTACAAACATTTGTCTTGACATCTGGGAAACCCAAATAGTTGCTTAAATCAATGATGGCTTCATTAAACCTTCAATTACCATAAATAATTAACTGATTATCTTGAGCAGAGTAGGTCTCTTTGGCTGAGAATCTCCAAGTGATGAGAATGTGGCTAGCTTCTTTCTGCTTTTCTGATCTCTCGGTTTTCACCCCAATATCTGGCTTCATGTTTTTTTATTAATAAGACTGTTTAGCACTTCAAGAAACAAACAAAAAAAATGGCTGTACAAAACAGAGTTAATTGTTTCCTCTATGGAAACTAAAAAATATAGAAACTCTTTAATTACTTTAATATTAAATTTTCCTTAATTTTAAAACATTCTTGCATATATGTCTTTTTAAAAATTTTAAAACCCACGCTTATATGCCTTTCTGTTCTACCATCTCATTTCCTGTCTCTGCCCAGTTACATCACTTCCTCTTCCTGCCCAGCTCTGTCATTTCCTGTCTGTCTGTACAGACCTCCAGACCTTTATGGTTAGTGCTAGAATCAAAGGTATGTACCACCATGCCTGACTCTGTTCCCATTATGGCCTTGAACTCACAGAGATCCAGACGGATCTCTGCCTTCCAAGTGATAGGATTAAAGGTGTGTGCTACCTTTGTCTGACCTCTCTGTTTACTATAGTGGCTGACTTTTTCCTCTGATTCTCAGATAAACTTTATTGGGGTACACAGATAAAATATAAGCATAGTTCTTTCTTTCTTCTTCTCACATGCTGGGATCCAAACTTAGTCCCTCATACTTGTGTGACAAACTCTGCCTACTGAGTCAATTTCTTGGCTCCCATATGCCTTAGCAATATAAATGAGAACACATGTAAGGAAACATGATTAGGGTTGAGGAATTACCTGGGAGTTTCCCAGTGAGTCTTCTCTGATATAGTTTGGAGCTTCCTGAAGCATTTTCTGTGTATATGCACAAGTTCGTTTTCCTGGACCTTTTATAACCTATATAACCTCATCATCATTTTCAAAAAGCCTAAGGATTCAGAAAATATTAAAAACCAAGTACTGATAGATTAAATAAAATAATGGCAAAATAAAAGAATATAAAGCTGACATTACTGTCTTAATCATTTGTAAACTTGAATAACTCACAAAACCAGATGATTTTGTATAAAGTAAGGACATGACCACTGCAAGGTATGATTGAAAGGAAAGTTTTTATTGTAGATATGAGGGAGAATACAGCCAGGTGCATCTGGAAGAGTCCAGAGCAGGGAGAGAAAGTGGTAGACTAAACAAGACTAGCAGACTGAACTGGGCCATGAGAGAAAAGAGTGTGTTGGGGTGGGACTAAGAGAGAAGGACCAAGAGAGAGAAAGGCAAGAGAGAGAGGTGAGAGGAGGTCAAGACAAGGGACCAGGAGAGAGCCAAGAAAGCACATGAATGAAATGGCAGGTTATATAGGAATGAAAAGCTGGAGAAGGGAAGACAAAGAGCTGTAGAAGTTTAGGGTAGGGAGCAGGGTGTGAAGAGCTGAGAAGAGCCACAAGTACGAAGAACCAAAGCACCCCCCCATTTCAAGCAAGCCCCTCACCCCAGCTTGAAACCAGCCTGAGTTTAAAAATTCTCAGAGCTGCTGACATAAGGTCCCAGGGCAAAGTCAGGATATTTGAAGAGCCATCTGGTAGCAACTGATTAACCATAGAATGCCCCAATGCTGGAGATGGTCAAAGTACAAAGTCAGGATGTTTGAAGGACTATCTGGTAACAATTGATTAACTACAGAATGCCACAATGCTAGGGGTAATCTATAAAGTTTGACAAACAACTGGTTAAAACTAAGTAAGATAACACATAAATTTGAAAAGCCCCTAAAACTTGAACCAAGCAGAATTGTACCCGTACTAGCACCCTTAAATGATGTAACCTTATAGTTTTTGCCTTTAAAAACTGAGCGTGCAGAAGGGCAGGCACCTCCTCCAGCCTCTACTGTGTTGGATGGCTTGACGAGGGCCCTGCCATGGCTTGAACTACTTCATAAACCTTGCTTTTGCGTTTTGGTGAGTTCGTGTTTCTGGTGATCTTCAGGGGTCTCGCGCCCCCGGCACAACAAGTATTGAGTGAGCCTGGAGGCCAGCATCCGCTTTGGTATGCTAATAGGCACCACAGCCATTTGTCCTGATTTCTTTTAGACATAACAGATTTCATCTGTTTTCTGCATCACAATGATGTATAGGTCTTTTTTTTTAAAAACAAAATACTGAAACAAACAAACAAAAATAGCAATCAGTAAAAAGATAGTTGAATCTTATTAGTTTACTATTTGCTTAATAATATACAATATTAATTTATTAGTTTTGATGACTGATCTATACTTGCAAGAGGAACAGTAAAAAGAATAGGAGAATATACAATCTTGCCAACTCCTCCATAAATCTAAAATTTTAAATTAAATATATACTTGAGATTTTGAATGTTTTATGTTAGATAACATTGTGTAGTACCAGAAACATGTAGAAGTTTTTTGAACTTGGAAATATAAAATCATCAAGTAACGTCATACAGGCAGTAGGTAGAGATTACTATAGGGTGACAATCTACTAAAGGAGGGGCTTCTCCTTGTTCCAGACCTGATGTCATGAGCTGACATCATGGCAGAGAGAATAAAACAAAAGTGAACGGGTTGACTGACAGGGCTGTGTTACATGTTCAACACTAGAATTGGGGCTGAAAAGCTGTGTCTATTGACTTTATCCATAGTAATATGTTAGAAATAATTTTCTCTTTTAAACTTCTTACTTTGAGTCTTAGCATGAAATCAAGCATCTGTGTCCTTTCATATTTCTAATTTTCTCTCATTTCTGCAAACTATCTCTTAAAATAAGTGACAAAATTTTATATATCACTATATTGAATTATTTGTATTATGTAATATTTAGTATATCTTCCCAAAAGTAGTCTAGCTACAACTCATATTATATGAATGTATATTTCAATGTTTAATAAAATATATAGCATTTTTGGAGAACTCTTTAGCTTCTAAAAATTGAAGCCAGTTTAAATTGTACATTTTCTCTTGATGACTATGAGGGGTCATGGTTATGTATTATATAATGCTTTATGCACTGACAAGTCCATTTGCTTTAACTCATTGTTTCTGGTTAAACTTAGAGACTGGTGCATTGTCACCCATTGTAAGAGGAGTCACTCTGAAGTCAGTGTTCATGATGTTTGACAAAGTTATTTTTCTTAGAAACTTCAAGAACTCATCACATCTGCATGTGGAAACTCATTACAACTGCCAACATGTTTGAGCAGCTCTATTGCTCTATGCAGCACCTTTTAGTTTAATTAGTAAGTTCTCAAGGTTCACTAATGTTAAAACTACAAATAAGCTATGAAATAAATTAACATGAAATCTCTCTCTCTCTCTCTCTCTCTCTCTCTCTCTCTCTCACACACACACACACACACACACACACACACACAATCACACACTCTTTCTCTCTCCCTCTCTTATAATTGAGAGCAATGAGTAACTTAATGAGCACACTTAATTGATTTGCTACTTTTTCACCTGTGTGGGACTAGAAGACACTAGAAAGCATGAGATGAGATTTTCAGAGCTTGTGTTCACATCTTCTCATATCTGATTTTTGCCTTTTTTACTATAGACTCTTTCTCTCAATTTATTATATCTAAGAAACACGTTAGAAGAATTTGCAAGAGACATTTTTCAAAAGAGTAAATGAAAGAAGTAGATTTAACTCTTTAAGTGTGCCATGCCTTCAAGGCTTTTTTTACTTTCTTTGTTTTCATGGTTCTGTGTAGATTTTTTTTTTTTGGACTTGGTTTTATTTTTTGTTTTTTAATCTAGGCTATTTTGGGGTTGATTAGGGAATGTGGAAGATTATTTATTTAAGTCAACTTTGACCCAGAATTGAAAAATAACAAAATGAGTGGGGATTTGTTTTAAAAACTGAAAGTTTGTGTTTTCTTAATTTCATCCATTCCCTTGTCCTTTATACAGACAGCCTGGTATGATTATGATACACTTGGTTAAAGATAAATTATCAGAGAAGTGAAAAAACATAAGACATTTACAAAGGCTAATTAGCTATCTTGTCAAAGTTTTCATTTTTGTTTGTGTGTAAAACTTTTAAATAACTATTTTGCATTTTAAATCTCTTTGCATTTGCTGCAGATGAAGATCATAAACTGTTAAATGTTAAAATCAGCAGTATTCAAAGAAGGCAATAACCCTTAGTTATTCCACATTTCAAAGTCTAAGATGAGCGGCATTAGTGTTTTCACTAATGTGGAGGTGTAGCCCATAGTGCGCTCTCCACACCAGGCATGCAGACTGGGCTATGCATTCAACCCTTCTCACCTCACAACTCATCTGTGTGGGAGTACAGAAGGAATGAGGTGGAGGTCACAGATACCTTTAGCTCCTTGCTTTTTAGTTTTCAGTGGATACCTAAGAAGACTCTTTTATTTTAACTTACCCATTAACCTGAGAGGTAAAACTCACTAATTGACAATTTTGTAACATTTCCTCCAGACAATTAAGCATGCCAGTAACTATTTTAAAAATCAATAAATTTTTATTCTTATGCTTTATTTCAAGGTGAGCTAGATTTTTACTTCCTTTGTGTGGACAGAAAAGTTGTTTCCAGAAAAGGAATCATTCAGGGGATTTCAGGTTGTCTAGCTGATTCAATACCTAAAGTGTCTTTGGACGTTTCTCTAAACTACATAGGGTCTTGAATTGTGAAGCACAAAAGAAAAATATAAAGCACAGTTTCTTCTCTTCTACTCAAGTAGAAAGACAAAAATTAGGAGAATTTTGAGGTCTTCAGAACATTTACAAAAACACAGGATACTCCTTCCCTTTAGAAATTTTCATTTCTAAACCTGTCGTTCTTCCACTACACTCTAAGTGGTGGAACTAGTGATACACTCTATGGGACTAGATTGAGTTTGTTTGCTTTGCTAGTTAAAAATTAAAAGGCAGAGACAATCTCCAAGGGAAACAGATGGCAGCAGAGAAACCTCAAGCCCCACAAGAGAGTCAGCAGGTGAAGAAAGGTGCTCATTGGGGATGAGGAAGCACACACATGTGCAGCAGATACACAGAGAAAAAACTCTCTGCTTTGCAGAGAGGGGGACTTGAAAAGCAGAAAAATCCAGGCTTTTCTTGAGGGCTGGGGATTTTAAAGTCTTCATAGAGTTTTCTTCCCCTAATTTTTGTTGGTCAGTTTGAAGAAATCTAGGATGGTTGAACAGTCCAGAACTGTTGTGTTTCATTCATGTCCTGAGCAGGCCTTTGAGCTTGTTGAGGCAGTCCATCAGCAGGAGGCCTGCTGATGGGAGCAAAAAATCCTAGAAAACCTTTGTTTGAAGGTGCCAAGCTTCTGTCACAAGTCAGCAGGGTGAGGAAAAAGCCTGCCATCTTGGAAATTCACCACCTTTATTACTGAGCCATGGCCTCTCTTGCTCTCTGTCTGCCTACGAAGGGAGTCTGTTTAACTCCTATTCTCTCAATCATGCTTAGTGTCATTGTAATGACTCCAAATGTATTCCTTATGGAAAAGATACCAAGGTAAATAATTAATGATAACAGCAGCATGAAAACCTAGGTTTATCCTTATTCTTTCCTGGAGTATAATCTTTTACTGTAAAAACAATATAATAGTAATAAAAGTATACAGTGTTGCAGAGAACACAAGTCCTGTGAGGCACTAGAAAGTTAGAATGTCTACATGGGATTTGTCTTGCGATTATGCTTGGTTTATTCACACAACCATTTCTTATGAAAAAAATGAACATTATTTTTCAATAACTTTGACTTGAAAGAAAGGAGCTAAAACAAACTAGCAAGAAACAACGACTACTACAAAAACTAATTAATAAAAAATTGTAAAGACACAAGAAACACATACCCACACAGAAAAATAAAACCTATAAAAATACAAAATCAAAAACCATAATATACAAGCAAAAGACCAATAACTCAAAAAATTTCCAAACAAGGCAATATGAGACAAAAAGACTACAAAAAAACGTTTGAGTTAATTTTGTGTTGGCTATCTACTTCTGGGCATTAGGCCTTCCTTTAAGTGCAGTTAATATTCCCAGGGAGACTCCATTGGAGAAAACTAATTTTCCCTTTGCAAATGGACGCTAATTGAAGATAGCTTCTTTGTTAGGGATAGGAGCTGACTTGAACCTGTGCAGGCTCTATAAGAAAGAAAACATGGCGCTGAGTGGGAGGAAAGGGGAGAAGGATCTGGGAGGAGTTGCGGAAGGGGGAAACTGTCATCGGAATATATTGTATGAAAAAATATTTTATGGGGAAAAAAAGGAAGATATGATAACACCTCAACAAATATTAAAAAAAAAAGTTGTGAAGGATTTCCAGGCAGGTGTGGTGGCATTAATCCTAGCATTCAGTTAACAGGTTGCCAACACTGCAAAACCAGCCTGGTCTATAAGTAGTCCAGCCAAGGCTATCAGTACTCAATAGTCAGATACTGTTCAATTTTTTTTTTTTTCGTAAAAGAATGTTTAAGGTGATTAATGTTCTCATAGGTTTAAGATAGTAAAAGTACAGCATAATTGAAAAGGAAATAATCATGTAAGAATAATCTCCTGAAAAATGAATATGATACATGAAATCTCACAGTATGTAGTGAAGAAGGCAATCTTCCAGAAAATACAGTTTAAAAATGAGAAATTAATTATAAAGGAAGGAAAACAAATTGAAGAATCAATTTACCTAGTCTAACGTCCTACTAAGCAGAAACCTACAACAAGGAAACAGAGGAAAAGGTCAAGAAATAATGAAAGAACAAACAAGAGTCTCCAAACCAGAGGTGTATCCTACTATGTCAAAAGCTTCAAAAGAGCTCACTATCGGCCACTATTCTGTAGAGGCACGGAGTTATTAATTTCCATAATATAGAAACAGACACTGAAGATGAGAGTGTTTAGAAGAAAACTCACCTCTAGTGGGCTAATAAACAGAGTAATATCCGACTTTTGAACAATTAAATATTGAAGGGAAAATAATTCCTCTTCAAGAATTCAATGTCTAATCTAACTGATAAACTATAAAGTAGAATAAAGTAGATATGTTTCAATTAAATAATATAAAAGATCACTATCCATATATTCTTTCTAGTCCTCAATTATGCCAGCTATACTCTGTACTGCCTCCTGCTTTGGCTTTAACACCTCCTGTAGTTATGGCCAGGCATGATGTTGCTGGCTGGCAATCCAATCACTTGAAAGGAAGAGTTAGAAAGATGTAAATTCAAGGCCACCCTGGGCTATATAGTAAGATTATAACTCACAAAGCACAGGGCTGGGGCAAAAACTCAATGACAGAGGTCACTAAGCATGTGTAGGGCCCTCAGTTTAATCCTTAGTATTCACCTTCCCCAATAATCTATAGTGAGCTGGTAGTTGATAGACAAGTTTGATTACTTTTTTTGAAGGCATTTGGGAAATGTCATTTTCTTCTAGCCTTGTATATTGCACAATTTTTTCTAATTGTTGAAATAAACAAAAGATTATTCAAGTTTCATGAAACATTTCAAAAGTTTATACACTGAGGATCTCCACACACTCACTGGCCTCCATTCATGTTTAGAATTGGATTCATGTTTTTCTCCATGAGGTCAACCAGCCAATGAGATAACTGTTTTAAAGAATGACATATTCAAAAAAATCGAAGTTTTTCCTAATGTCCTTTTAATTTGGTTTCTGTTTCATGATATAATCAGAGGTAAGCAGGTATTAGTTCATAGAAAGCAATTACAACTACCTGATATCTGACTTCCTGCTGACCTCACTGGTCAGAAAACTGCATGATTCTAAGTTTGCAGTCTTGAAAACGGCACAGTTGCTCACTTTTCTTCATTCCACAGTCTTGAAACATTATGAGATGTATATTCAGCAAGTAGTCACAATGGGTTCTTTAATTAGCAAATAAATAAAAATATACAGTTGAGGGGAAATGCATATGGAAATGAAAACCAAATTCTTCCCTCTGCTCTATGGACATTCTAGCTGTAAGTTAAGTATGCTACTTACAATTTGGGGGGATGTTGTATACGCAATAATAAGATACCTAAGATTACACATTGTGACTCTATTTTTTTAGAGCATTATACCCTGCATCTTGTATTAAAACTAAATTACTTTCAGACCATGTATATCAATATAAGCTTCAAACCCTTTTCCAAAGGAAGATTATAAGTAAGATAGAGCATAAAACATGGGGCAATTAGGAGAAAAGGTATGAAAGCAAGATGTGAGGGAGGTAGAATCAGTGTCATTTCTACAGCATTGTATCATATCTTGATCCAATATAGCAAAAAATTTCAAAAATCAACTTAAAATTAAACAAAAGCCTGTTGATAGGAGTAATGGTGATATGCAGCTAAACAAGAATGTTTGGTTTCCAAATCCTTATTACGTGGGTTTTTGAAAGTCCCACTTTGTCTATCAATAAGCTGGGAATTAGTTTAGATTTATGTAGAATATTAGTTTCCCTATCAATCACTGCTGAGGTGCTGAAGAAATGAATTGTTAGGAAGTGTTTTAGAGCCATTCCAGGCACCTAGATTTAGCATTTCAGGAGGGATCAGAGGCTCTGTGGTGATCAGTTTACATTCCTAATTCTCATACACACATTTGATCATTGGCTCAAAACCATAAATAATTATGGCCAGGCACACTGTGTGAAACATTTCCACTGACTTCTTCACCAGGTGCCCCAGTAAGTCATCCAGAGTGTTCAAAGACTTCTAAATCTTGGCTCGCATAGGAGCTAGAATCAGGAAGCCATCACTTCCATTCTTGTAATTTAAAATTGTATTCACTTTTTGATACCAAATTGTTTACTTAGACAAGGATAAGATTCTTCAAAAGCTGCTATCTCTGTGATTTGTAGCATAGTATATGAGACTTATTTAAAATGTCAAGAGAGCAATGTGTTGCCAAGAGATACCTCCCAGACAAAATGTAATGAATTATTTAAAAGTCTTGTTATCTGAAGCAGTGGTTGCCCTCTTCATTTAGTATTTTATAAATACCTTCAGAGAAAACCCACATTTGTTTTTCACTATCAGAATATACTAATTACAGCAAAACATAAAGAACACACTGATGCAAACTATAGATGAGATAAAGAAATAGACACAGGCCCTAATTGTTGATTTGGGGCTTTAAGGACATTTTGAAAGGATGAAGGTTATGGTTGAATGTTACAGTTGGTAGTCACGTATCTTATTGTGGTTTTCTATTCTTATTCTAAAATTCACATACTTATCTCTTTTTTTAGTTTCTTTTTTCTGTTTTGTTTTTCTTTTTATTAAGAGATTTTTGTATTCATTTTACATATCAACCCCTGATTCCCCTGTCCTCCCTCCTCCCACCCCCCCCAGTCTTACTCCCCAAACCACCCTCCATTCCCACCTCCTCCAAGGCAAGGTCTCCCCTGGGGAGTCAGCAGAGCCTGGTACATTCAGTTGAGGCAGGTCCAAGCCCCTCCTCCCTGCACCAAGGCTATGCAAAGTATCTCAGCATAGGCACTAGGTTCCAAAAAGCTGGCTCATTCACTAAGGACAAGTCCTGGTCTCACTGCCTGGGGGCCCCCTAAACAATTCAATCTAAATAACTGTCTCACTTATCCACAGGGCCTAGTCCAATTCCATGGGGGTTCCTCAGCTATTGGTTCAAAGTTCATGTGTTTCCACTAGTTTGGCTAGTTGTCTCTGTAGTTTTTCCAATCATGGTCTCAATATCTTGCTCATGTGATCCCGCCTCTCTATCATCGATTGGAATCCTGGAGCTCCACCGAGGGCTTGGACATGGATCTCTGCATCTGCTTCCATCAGTCACAGGATGAGAGTACTATCCTGACAGTTAGGGTGTTTGACCATCCGATCACCAGAGTAGGTCAGCTCAGGCAACCTCTTGACCATTGCTAGTAGTTTATAGTGGAGGTATCCTTGTGGATTTCTGGGGACCTCTTTAGTACTCTGCTTCTTCCTATTCCCATAGCGTCTTCATTTATCATGGTATCTCTTTTCTTGTTCTCCCATTCTGTTCCTGATCCAGCTGGGACCTCCCACTCCCCTAAGCTCTCTTTTGCCCAAACCTTGCCCTCCATTACCCACCTCACCTCCAGTTTGCTCATGTATATCTCATCCATTTCTCTGTCACTGGGTGATCCCTGTGTCTTTCCTAGAGTCCTCTTTACTAGCTGTGAGTTGTAGTCTGGTTATTTTTGCTTTACATCTAGTATCCACTTATGAGTGAGTACATATCATGTTTGTCTTTCTGAGTCTGGGTTACCCCACTCAGTATGATATTTTCTAGTTCCATCTATTTGCCTGCAAACCTCATGATGTCATTGTTTTTCTCTACTGAGTAGTACTCCATTGTGTATATGTACATTTCCTTTATCCATTCTTAAGTTAGGGGGCATCTAGGCTGTTTCCAGGTTCTTGCTCTTAGGAATAATGCTGATAACATAGTTGAGCATGTGTCTTTGTGATATGATTGAGCATTCCTTGGATATATGCCCAAAAGTGGTATAGCTGGGTCTTGAGGGAGACTGATTCTCATTTTTCTGAGAAAACGCCATACTGATTTCCTAAGTGGCTATACCAAGTTTACATTCCCACCAACAGAGAAGGAGTGTTCCCCTTGGTCCACATCCTCTCCAACATAAGCTGTCTTCAGTGTTTTTGATCTTAGCCATTCTTACAGGTGTAAGATGGTAACTCAGAGTCATTTTCCTGATGACTGAGGATGTTGAGCAATTCCTTAAGTGTCTTTCAGTCATTTGAGATTCTTCTGTTGAGAATTCTGTTTAGCTCTATAGCCCATTTTTAATTGGACTATTAGGTATTTTGATGTCTAGTTTCTTGAGTTCTTTATATGTTTTAGATATCAGCCCTCTGTCAGATGTGGGGTTGGTGAAGATCTTTTCCCATTCTGTAGGCTGTAATTTTGTCTTATTGACCATGTCCTTTGCTCTACAAAACCTTCTCAATTTCAGGAGATCCCATTTGTTAATTGTTGCTCTCGGTGTCTGTGCTACTGGTGTTATATTTAGGAAGTGATCTCCAGTGCCAATGCATTCAAGACTACTCACTACTTTCTCTTCTATCAGGTTCAGTGTAACTGGATTTATGTTGAGATCTTTGATCCACTTGGACTTAAGTTTTGTGCACGGTGACAGATATGGATCTATTTGCAATCTTCTGCATATTGACATCTAGTTGTGCCAGCACCATTTGTTGAAGAAGCTTTCTTTTTTCCACTGTACAGTTTTGGCTTCATTGTCAAAAATTAGGTATTCATACATATGCAGATTAATGTCAGGGTCTTTAGTTCAGTTCCATTGGTCCACATGTCAGTTTTTATGCCAGTACCAAGCTGTTTTTATTATTGTAGCTCTATAGTACAGCTAGAAGTCAGGGATTGTGATGCCTCCAGAGATTGCTTTATTGTACAGGATTCTTTTAGCTATCCTGGATTTTTTTGTTTTTCCGTATGAAAATGAGTATTGTTCTTTCCAGTTATGTGAAGAATTGTGTTGGGATTTTGATGGGGATTGCATTGAATCTGTAGATTTCTTTTGATAAGATTGCCATCTTTACTACGTTAATCCTTCCTATCCATGAGCATGGGAGATGTTTCCATTTTCTGATATCTTCTTCAATTTCTTTCTTCAGAGACTTAAAGTTCTTGTCATAAAGGTCCTTAACTTGCTTAGTTAGAGTAACCCCAAGGTATTTCATATTATTTGTGGCTATTGTAAAGGGTAATATTTCTCTGATTTTTTTCTCAGCCCATTTGTCATTTGTATATAGGAGGGCTACTGATTTTTTTGAGTTAATCTTGTATCCTACCACATTACTGAAGGTGTTTATCAGCTGTAAGAGTTCCTTGGTCAAGTTTTTGGGGTCACTTATGTATACTATCATATCATCTGCAAGTAGTGAAAGTTTGACTTCTTCCTTTCCAATTTGTATATCCTTGATCTCCTTTTGTTGTCTTATTGCTCTACCTAGATCTTCAAGTACTATATTGAATAAACATGGGGAGAGTGGACAGCCTTGTCTTGTTCTTAATTTTAGAGGAATTGCTTTGAGTTTCTTTCCATTTAATTTGATGTTAGCTGTTGGTTTGCTGTAAATTGCCTTTATTATGTTTAGGTACGTTCCCTGTATTCCTGATCTCTCCAAGACCTTTATCATGTAGGGGAGTTGAATTTTGTCAAAGGCCTTTTCAGCATCTAGTGAGATGATCATGTGGGTTTTTTTTTCTTTCAGTTTGTTTATATGGTGTAATATATTGATAGACTTTCATATGTTGAACCAACCTTGCATTTCTGGGATGAAGCCTACTTGATCATGGTGGATAATTGTTTTGATGTGTTCTTGGAGTCTGTTGGCAACATTTTATTGAGTATTTTTGCATCAATGTTCATGAGGGAGATTGGTCTGTAATTCTCTTTCTTTGTTGCATCTTTGTTTGGCTTGGGAATCAGAGTAACTGTAACCTCATAGAAGGACTTTGATACTGTTTCCTCTGTTTCTATTGTGCAGAACAATTTTAAGAGTATTGGTATTAACTCTGCTTTGAATATCTGGTAAAATTCTGCGTTGAAACCATCTGGTCCTCGGCTTCTTTTGTTTCTATTTCCTTAGGGGTTATTGGTCTTTTTATAAGTTTGTCTGGTCTTGATTTAACTTAGGTATGTGGTACCTATCTAGAAAATTGTCCATTTCTCTTATATTTTCCAATTTTGGGACGTACAGGTTTTTGAAGTATAATCTGATGATTCTCTGGATTTCTTCATTGTCAGTTGTTATGTCTCCCTTTTCATTTCTGATTTTGCTAATTTGGATGCTCTCTCCTTGCCTTTTGGTTAGTCTGGTTAAGGGTTTGTCTATCTTGTTGATTTTCTCAAAGAACCAACTCTTTATTTCATTGATTCTTTGTGTTGTTCTCTTTGATTCTATTTTATTGATCTCAGCTCTCAATTTGATTATTTCATGGTGTCTATTCCTCCAGGGTGACTTTGCTTCTTCTTCTTGTTCTGGAGCTTTCAGGTGTGCTATTAAGTCACTAGTGTGAGATTTCTCCAACTTCTTTATGTGGGCATTTAGTGCTATGAATTTTCCTCTTAGAACTGCTTTTCATAGTATCCCATAAGTTTGGTTATATAGTATATTTGTTTTCATTGGTCTGTAGGAAGTCTTTAATTTCTTTCTTTATTTCTTTCTGGATTCAGTTGAGCATTACTCATTTTCCATGTGATTGTAGGCTTTCTGTAATTTTTTTTTTGAAATTTAGCTTTAAGCTATGGCAGTCTTTTAGATTACAGGAGGTTATTCCAATTTTTTTGTGTCTGTTGAGATTTGCTTTGTCGCCAAGTGTGTGGTTGATTTTAGAGAAGGTTCCATGGGGTACTGAGAAGAAGCTACATTCTTTTTTTGTTAGGGTGGAATGTTCTGTAGATGTTGATTAGGTCCATTTGAGTCATAACGTCTGTTAAGCCCCTTATTTCTCTATTAAGTTTCGATTTGGCAGACCTATCCAGTGGTGAGAGTGGGGTGTTGAAGTAGGGTTTTATGTTTGATTTAAGCTTTAGTAATGTTCCTTTTACATACGCGTGTGCCCTTGTGTTTGGGACATAAATATTCAGAATTGAAACTTCATCTTGGTGGATCTTTCCTGTGATGAGTATATAATGTCCTTCTTGATCTCTTTTGATTGATTTTAGTTTGAAGTCTATTTTGTTGGATATTAGGATGGCTACACTGCTTGCTTCTTAAGACCATTTGATTGGTAAGAATTTTCCCAACCTTTTATTCTAAGGTAGTGACTATCTTCAAATTGAGATGTGTTTCTTGTGTGCAGTAGAAAGTTGGGTCCTGTTTTTGTATCCATTCTGTTAACCTGTATCTTTTTATAGGTGAATTAAGTCCATTGATATTAAGGGATATTAATGACCAGTGATTGTTAGTTCCTGTTATTTTTTGGTGGTAGTGTGTGTGTATTTCTCTTCTTTGGGATTTACTGCTGTGGAGTTATCTATTGCCTGTGTTTTTGTGGGTGAATATGACTTCCTTAGGTTGAAATTTTCCTTCTAGTGTGTTCTGTAGGGCTGGATTTGTGGATAGGTATTGGTTAAATCTGGTTTTGTCTTGGAATGTCTTGTTCACTCTGTCTACAGAGATTTAAAGTTTTGCTGGGAATATTATTCTAGGCTGGTATCCATAGTCTCTTAGTGTCTGTATTACATCTCTTCAGGTCCTTCTGGCTTTGAAAGTCTCCATTGAGAAATTGGGTGTTATTCTGATGTGTTTGCCTTTATAAGTCACTTGGCCTTTTTCCTTTGCTGCTCTTAATATTCCTTCTTTATTCTGAAGGTTCAGTTGTTTAATTATTATGTGGTGAGGGGACTTGTGGGGGGGTCTAGTCTGTTTGGTGTTCTATAGGCTTCTTGTATCTTCATAGTATTTCCTTCCATAAGTTGGGAAGGTTTTCTTCTATAATCTTGTTGAATATATTTTCTGTGCCTTTGAGATGGCATTCTTCTCCTTCTTCTATCTCTATTATTCTTAGAAATGGCTTTTTCATGGTTTCCCAGATTTCCTGGATGTTTTGTGTTATGACTTTTTTGGCTTTGGTATTTTCTTTTACTGACGAATCTATTTCCTCTCTTGTATCGTCTACACCAGAGATTCTCTTTACCATCTCTTGTATTCTGTTGTTTATGCTTGCATCTGTGTTTCCTGTTTGTTTACTCAGATTTTCTATTTGCAGCATTCCCTCTATTTGTGTCTTCTTCATTGTTTCTATTTCACTTTTCAGGTCCTGAACTGTTTCCCTCACATGCTTAATTGCTTTTTCATGGTTTTCTTGGCTTTCTTTGAGGGATTTATTATTTTCTTCCAATTTTTTATTTGTCTTTTCCTCTATTTTTTATTGATTTCTTCCAATTTTTTGTTTGTTTTTTCCTCAATTTCATTTTTCATTTTTTTCTTGAAAGGCCTCTCGCACCTTAATGATGCTATTCTTAAGGTTACTTTCTTCTGCTTCTTCTACATTGTGATGTTCAAGTCTTACTGTTGGAGGAGCGCTAGGTTTTGGTGATGCCATATTGCTCTTTTTGTTGTTGTATGTATTTTTGCCTTGACATCTGCCCATCTCCTCCTCTAATAGGTATAAGAATTGCCTGTCTGAGCAAGTTGCTATTGTTCCACTCTGTGTTTGTTGTGTTTGTGTCTCAGTGGGCCCCTCTGGGTCCAATCTTAGCTCTTGGTCTAATTGGAACAGGCACATTCTGTGTCTCAGGGAGTTGTTCTTGGTTCAACTGAAGCTAGTTGATTCTCTGACTCACAGAGCCAATCTTGGTCATATCAGGGCTCTTGGTCCAGTCAGAAAGCCACTCTTGATCTAATAAGGGGTGCGGATTCTCTGTCTCAGGAGAATATTCTTGTTCCAATGAGAGCTGTTTGTCCAATGAGGGCTGGTGGTTTGCTTTCCGTGCCTCAGGAAGTGGCTGGTGTCTCAGGCAGATGTATATGGGGGCAGGGTGTGTAGATTGCAGGGTCCAGTGGGGGGTCTTAGTAGGGGGTGGGGCTTCTTGAAGGAGCCCTACCTGCTGGCCTGCAACTGGGACAGAGTTGGGTGGGGATTCCGGGGAATTGGCTGTGTCCTAGGCATGGGTCCAAGGGTCCCTTTTCTCTTTCTTAATCCTACATATTTATGTTTTATTTGATGTCAGATACCTTGCATCATATATTTGCAGGTATTGCCTCTTTATTCCTATGATTATTTCTTTCTATTAATTCTACTAGCTTATTCATAGTATCCCCATTTTCCTATGTTCAAAGCCTGTCTTTGCTGCAAGCATAACACCAGTATAAACTGATTGATGTCCCTGAGTGATATACCACACAACAATGCCTGCTCCACTTGAGTTTAGGAAAATTATTTTGGGATTCACTGCTAAACTAGACAATTTCTCCTAAAGTAGTTAGGAGTTTTTAAAATATATTATTTATGAAGTAATTGATTAGATATTACTTGTAAAGAAGTGAACATCTGTTCCATTGCAAAGGAAGTAAGCAGCATTCTGGTTGTCATTAATGACACCACTGCACCTCAGTTTTACTTTTTTGTGGTGGAGAATTATCTTACTTACAAGGTAGTCTTGCTAGCTTTAATCCAGCTCAGCTTTACTAATAGTTAGCAGACCACACTGCCCCTGCTGCTTCCTTGATCAAAACACTACTTCTGAACTGTCTTGCATATCCCACAAACTTAGCAGAGAGGAATATGTTCATCCTTGCTTTCATTATATCTGTGAACCAAATAAATACAGGCTATTTAAAGAATTTTAAAAACTTAGAATGAGCCTCACATCCCAAATGAATTGCATTACATTTTAAGGCATATTCAAAGTCTTCTTTTATCCTTTTACAGCAAAATGCTACAACTATGGATCATGGCAGTAACCATAGGCTGCTCACAATGTAATAATTATTATTATTGTTAACTGTCACTTTCATATAATAATTTTACCTAATAGGGACATTTGAAAATGATTCCTTTCCCTCTTATCTCCTACATGATATTATGAGGCTGCAGTTACACTAACCTGATTTATGAAGAAATGTAGCCATTATGAAAAAGATGATGACTTTACCTCCACTGTATCTTTTAGATAAAATCTAAACTGTTTGTGATTTCAAAAATATGTCCTGATCTCTGGTCATAACCACCATACTCTGTAATACTGTCCATCTAATGGCCTGAAACACATTTGTCCGGCTTACAACCTTGTTTCTGACCCTCAGATCTATCATACATATTCACTGCATTAGTTTTTTCATTTCTTAAAATAACCTCTCATGTACAAAATCCTTTATGGTTCTCTCACTTTTTATATTTTCCTCTTCTAGAGTTTCTTTCTTTTTGTATCAAGTTTTCTTACAACATCTATTCTGTTTTAATACACTGTATTTTTTTACTATTTGTGGAGGGCTTTTTTTCATTCTTATTTAATTTTCTATTTTTATTTCTATTTACAAAACTGTGAAGTGCTTAGACTGTGTTCGCAAGAGTAGGGTGGGGGAGATACTTGAACAATATCAAGTCATTCGTAAAGAATTGTTGAATTAAATTGAACTGCTGGATGGTCTCTTCAGATATGGTTATCAAACAGAACTTTTCATGGAATTCAACAAGCTTAAAGAAAAAATTTCCTGCAACGTTCCTATTCTGACAATAAGTATCTGGGTATGACTAGAAAGCATTAACCACGATTTGATTGGAAAACATGTCTTGTTAGAAATCAGTTACCAAATATCACAGAAACTTGAAGTCATTAATTTGCCAATACTAAATATTAGATTCATGTGTCAGACACACAATACACATATGCCAATTTTATTGAGAGTCTGAAAAATATAAAAATAAAATCCCAGAATTTAGGCAGATTTTCAAAACAGAAAAACTAGGTCCTATAATTTGAAACAAAGCCCCATGTTTTGACTTTAATAGGCTTTTATTTAGGAAAAATCAAATTTGAACAAATATTTCTCAGAGACTGCTCTTTAGAAAAAAATCAGACTTGAAGAAATATTTTAAATACCATAAGTAGGCTTTTATACTATTGTTATAACATGTGGAGAAATCTATCCTATGTCATAACACTTCCTAATATTTGAGACCTGTGTCAGTCATATCAAAGGTGTTAGCTTTGGTATAGTTGGAGAATAGCTTCCTAAACTTAGAATTTCTTTTCATTTAGTCTAATTTCTCCAATTGTTTCATTCACATTATTTACATTTTTTTAGATTATTAAAACGAGAGGACAGTTTCACATTCATTCCTCGTTCCCGTGAAGAACTTCCAGACAATTTTCCAAAAGAAATCCCTGGGGTCTGCTATTTCCTGGAGGTAAGGACTGGTCCAAAGCCGCCAAAGCCTTCTCTGTCTTCATCAAGAATAAAAAAGATTTCCTACAATATTGGCACGATGTTCCTTCGGGAGACAAGCCTCTGAGACCTGCTGAGGATCAAAGACTCCTCCAAAAAGCACAAGCCCAGAACATGGGTCCCAACGACGGGAGGAAGGGATTGCTTCTCTTCCAATGCTCTGTAAGAACATATAGTACAGTTTCTGTGTCAATGTCATGCAATAATCCTTGAAATGGTGAATAACTGCTGCCAAAAAAAAAAGAAAGAAAGAAAACTGGATAGTGGGAGGGAAAATATGATTTATTCATCCATATGAGTGTTTCTGGTCATATGTATTTTATTTACAGGTACAGGCCCCTTTTCAAAAGTAACCAGTCAATAGCATCTGTGTTTTCTTGCTCACCACCCATGCAGGTATCTCTTCCTATATATTTGTACCACTTTTGAGAGCCAGTTTTGAATATATATTCCTACATTTAGTCAACTGGTAGGTAAGGATTATTCTCTAATTATCTTTTCCTGAATAGGCATTCCATACATAAATCATGATAGTGTGATTAAACTTCCAAGCAGGAAGAACTCAACAAAATATTTTAGGGATATTACCTATTTTTATAAATATATACATATATATCTTCTTATAGATAATTACATTTCACACAACATGATTAGATATTCAGAATGTACTGTCGCATTGTTGGAATATTATGTGATGTCAACCTACTAATCTAATATAGTTTCACTTATTTATAGAGATTAGTGCTTGGATTGAGAGTATATATAACCAAGGATATCAGCTGTTGAGAAAACACGTATCTGCTTAGTGAACACACTTTTTAGATTTATTTAATGTAGCTTGGTGTCCAGAGGAAATGGAATTTTCTAGTAGCAGATATATCTGTAACTAAGATTTGGTAAAGATCTCTTGGTAATCTTCAAATGTGTATCAGTTAAAACAAAACTGCTTTGCAATACTGAGCTCTTTTCCAGTTAGAACGTAGGATGTAGATGGAGTTTGCAACCTGAACTAGCATCTTATGACATGATATATTAGTAACTTCCCTTCCTGTCTTTACTGATGCTATCTAAGTACCAACTTCTAGTCTCAGACAAATCCCTGAAGCCAGTGTTACTGACAAAAGCCTGTCAGGACATTTGTTTTTTATTGCCTAGACACACAAAAAAAGAAAAACCCTGGATTCCATGGCTTTGAGACTCTTAAAAAGTATATTCTTCTGCAATTTGATAAGGTTTTTAAAGCAGTGAATCTGCTCAGAAACACTGGAACAGGCCTAACTCCTGATCTAGCAAGCACCATATATGTACAGATAGGTTTCCATTGCATGTTCTACTAAAATGATGGCCTGCTACCAATAGCCAACACTGCATGAAAAATAATTATTATAGGCTCACACTAAAATTACGAGTACACAGTGTGGCCAGAATTTTTGTATTTGGAATCAGCTATAAAATCTAAACTTCTGAAGAGTTCAATGACCTGGAAGCATTTGTTGTTGAAATATTAGAGTGGACTTTTTCTTACTCCAGTATATATACTCACTGATAACTATGTTTACTGGATGCAATATACTTTTTTCTGTTCAGGAATTTGGGGCTGCACTAAAGATTTTATAACATAGTTTAGATAAGATATATATTAATTTTCAATGTCGTCTGTGAAGGTTAATCAATGTTTTTACATTCTTTATTGTGTGACTTGAGAACTTTCAAAATATGCAAAGTACTTGTTTTAGTCATGGTCTCTCTCTAATTTGAGCTATCTTCTTGCCCTGTTATATTGGAGACATGAGTTCAACAATCTTCACTTGGAGAAGGCAAGATATACTGCCTCCAGGTTCTAAGCTGTTTCCTGTTCCCCCTTTTCCCAGGCATAGGTCTCTATTTTTACATCATACTGATAGATGGCCAGAGCATGCCTAGGAGGCTTTGTAGCCTAAATCTGGTGTATCCTCATGAGAATAATAATAAATAAATTTCTTCAAGAGACTTGGGTATTAGCCCACCTTCTTCAAAGTAGAGGGATTGAGAGGATTTTCAGGGAGCATGGATGGAATAAGCTAGAAACACAAAGTAGTCATACTCATATTGAAAAAAGTCTGAAAAAAGCTAAGAGTCTCCTTATTGTTGAGGAAATGGAAAAATAGCCATGCTCACTGAGGTCATTTATGCCTATTATGTGCAGTAACTGTGTTTATTATGATATATTCAATTATTCAATATTCAATAAACATTCTGTAACCATATGACTGAAAAAGATTTCCAAGGAACCATCTAATCTATTTCTATACTTTCTGCTAAGATTTATCTGAGCCACTATCTTAAACACACAGTTATTCTCTCTGTATTTAAGAAAATATGTGAGAAATGTACACACACACACACACACACACACACACACACACGTGTGTGTGCATTTTTAAAAACCTACTATTTGAAATCCACTCCAGTATTCAGTGACTTGTTATAGGTCTCAAAAGGGGAATTTGTTCATTTATTCTCAGTTTTCACAAATCATTGCAAACTCTGCATTTGTTTACATTTGTTTACATTAGTTTGCATAGCAAGGAAATAGCCATTATACTTCAGAAATGTCACCTTAAAGAGCATTGCAGAAATCTATTATATATCACTGACAGGAACCTATACTCTTCAAATACTATAATCTAAACATATTTCTGAAGACAGTCTGAGGAAATTGTCTAACCTTTTATGAGTTTTCCAAACTATTTCAAATGACCATAATAGTTACACTGTTGCTGTATGTGCTTGTGGGGCACTATGTAAAATGGTAAAAATAAATAAATAAATAAAAGTTTCTTTATTCTGTTCATTCTGACTGCAGTCATATAAGGTAGAAGCTATGAAAATTTATACTTTCATTTTTCCTACACAATGGAGTTCATATGCCCTACATTAGAATTTTTGACTGCAAATATGAGACAGTATTTTGATTTTATTGACTTACATCTCTCCATTACTTTCATATGCTTAAAACTCTTAGGAATTGTATACATTTTAGTGCGTCAGGTTGAAAGGAATTTAGAAAAATCCCGATAGAAACCAAGTGATTGCATATTGGTGTAATATGTTTAGCTCACTGCAGAAAAAAATGATTTCAAATACAGCATGCACTTATAGCTTCCCTGATTGAATATTGGGTGATGTAGCTAATTTAGCAAAGGGCCTTTGCAACTAGACATTATTACCAATAGTTCCCTGAGGCAGAAGAATCATTTGATGAGAAGAATACCATCATCTACAAAAAAAAATCCTCAATTTAGCATAGTTATAATCTCTATATATTTATCCAAATCTTCCTATATAGAATCTGTCTTACGTAGTTTAGTAAACAACAGTGGCCACAATGAAAAAGTAAGATGTCTCAGAAACATAGTTAGGCCTTTCAGCTGTATGTAGTGAAGGTTATCTGTGACCCAACTTCTAAAATCTACCTCTGTATGCATTTCTCCTATTGTATTTTAGACTACTTTGGGATTCTCTTTCAATGTCATATTATATGTGGAGTCCAGTGAGCTATGACCCATAGTTTTGACATAGACTGTGATACATGAAAGTGGAGAATTGGTCTGTGGATTCAGCACACATTAGTTCTTAAAAGTCTCAAACTTTCCTGTCTTGTGTAATGACTGTGATTTCAGGATAGTGATACAAGTTCAGAAAGTGAAAGTTTGTGCCTCTTCAGGGAAAGCAAAACAGGATTTTAAAGAGTTAAACAAAATATCATTCTCAAGTCCAGCAATCCTTTTAAACTTGCAAATTCTTCCAAAGAGTTCTGGCAATAAAGCAAAAGAACACAGAAACAAAGACTTTACAGAACCATCAAGCTCCATATTCTGTACAGAAAGGGTATTGCCGCTAACTGAAACAGTGTGTCTGCAGTAGTGCAGTGTTAAGAGTTATTTGGAGTTTATGACCATCACCATTGACAGTTGCTTGGCTTTGTGACTGGCTGATGGGTGTTGTACATGTTTAGGGCAGAAAGTAACAGTGGTGTAAGTTTTTGTATTATCATGTCTTTAGTAAGACATGAGTTATCTCTCCCTCCCCCTTTTGTCCTCTGTGTGCTCAGCAGATACCATCTCAACCCCTCAAGCCCAGTCTCCATCAAATATCATTTATTCCTTACTTCTGAACCAGACAGCCATAGAAAGAGTTGGTAATGCTTGATCAGGGGAGATGTTGGACCTTCCTTACAACTAACTGTGTACAGTCTGTTGGTCATTAATTGTGTCTGCACTTACTCTCTTCCTTCAAAACACAGCCTGACTCTAAGTACTCCTTGAATATTCCCTTGGAAATAATTTTACATACATGAACTTTCAGCCAATGCAATCTAATGATTCAAATCCTTGAACCATTATCATATCTTAGTTTGGTTCTTCTTGTTATTAGATTGTAAACCTATAGCTACAAAATACAGTTATTTTAGAGACTTCTATAAGCCTGTGTAGAAAGTGATAGCTCAAATTCCTGATGTAAGAGAAAATAAATTTGTTGGTTTTATGGTCTGTTCTTACATGAGTGTGCCTAACTCACAGCCAACTTAACACACACAAAAGTTGTGTTAACAAGATGGAACAATTTTTTTGTTAAGGAAGTAAAATGGTCTTAGGTGTTGGCTCATGTCAGAATTCCTGTGGTGGTGAATGAAGAACAGCTGCTGATATTCTAGATAGATTAACATAATTTTGTCAGAGTCTATTGAGATAGTGTGCAAAATTCCTTCCTCACACTTTATTCAAATAACTGGAACCTAATCCTTAGTGCCCTGATACATTTCTGTTTCTTCTTTCTTCTTTTCCTTTCATTGATAAAATAAGACATTTATAGGACAGGAAAAATCACAACTGACTGCATCCCTTCAAATTGTTTTAAAAAGTACTGAATCTTGTGTGTGTGTGTGTGTGTGTGTGTGTGTGTGTGCAACGTGCACGCATATGCTTGTGTGTGCATATGTGCATGTGGTTACTGAATCTAAACGGAATGTCATTTGGAGAGGACCCGGGAATGTGTGGAAATGGTTTGTCTTTGTCTTTGTTCTGGTATGTTGTGTGTCCTTGTCGTACACTCAGTCAAATGCGTCATTGCTCTTTCTTGCTACCCTAGTTTAATGACTCAGCTGGTCTGCTTAAAAGTGTCTGGCTGGCTCCATAAGAATTACCTAGGAAATTAAAAATGTGAATTCCTGGGTGTTTTCTTCAGAGACTTGAATTCATCATGTCTCAGGACCCAAGAATCAGCATTTAGGAAACCTCTCTAGGTGACACTGATATTACACACAGATGTTACATACAGCCAGATGTAGGGATTATTGAAAAGCACACATACAGTCTCAATAGCTACAAGTTAACACAAGTTGACTGACATAGCAATATATTATTTAATTTATAGTTATTTGAATATTTAAACACTCTCTGGGCTACTTGCTATTATTTCTGTCATAAATTTTGAGTTTAGCTTTGGTTTCAAATACTTACTCTGCTTTCAGAGCATGAATCTTCTTCAAACTTATTAGGGATAGAAGTCAGCACTGATAAGCTTGAGGGATGAATATTGCTCACTATAGGGCTATTAGGCATACTAGCTATTTTCTTAGTTACTGCCAAAGCTGTGCAGTACATTAATTACATTTGCTGGCCTCACCACCAAGGTACAGAAATGAGCTTAGGACACACGCATGTATTGAAGTGACAGCCTTACTTCAGAATGCTGTGATCTATGTTATAAAAGGACACCAAGTTAATACTTAATACTTTGTCTCATCATGTACATTACACATAGGATTTTATACTTGTCTCAAAGTAACTTTGTAGCAATACTTTATAACAATCTTTCAAGCAATAATTTAAGCCATGGTAATGATGCCATACATAATGGTTTCTGTGCATTTCACCAAACTTTTGAAGAAATAGAGACATGGTTTCCATAAGCAATAATATTGGTGGTTTGGAACTTTTAAAGTTATTTGGTATTTCCCTCAAAATGAATAGCAAGGGTTGAATCAGATTTTAAAAATTGAACAAACAGTATTTTAATCCATCTCAAAAGTCACTCATTTACAGACATGTAGTGTATTTCCATCAGACTATGTCAGATACATAATTTACAACTATTTTACTGTGATTTCTCTTTCTCTCAAAGACATGTACTATTTGTAAATTGCTCAAATCTTTGAATCTCTGTAGTTTATACCAGCGAGCAACAAGAATGTATAAGTGGAAGTAGCATGTAAGTTAGAAGAGCTGATTGAGAAAGCAAACTTTGCTGAAACATCTATAGATCTTGGTTTGAGAAGGTCTTGAAGAATGAAAATAAAAAGAGCAGAGAGATTTCTAAAGGTATCAAGACTAGGAGAAGAGATTTTCATAGTGGACACTTCTGATTTAATGAATGCTAGGTAACACATTTTGTGTGTATGTTACTCTTGTGGGTTTTGGTGGTGGTGGTGGTGGTGGTAGTGGTGGTGGTGTTTTTTTAAGAAGGAAAAAAACCAAACTAGCCATTTTCAGTCATCAAATGAGACAGTGTCAGGGTTGCAGCAGCTGTGAGTCTCAGTGAAGCTGCATTTATAAGCTCACAGAGCAATAAAGAGCAACTCTATGAAGGTGGCAGATAGGGTGAGTCTTGGTCACAGTGATGACAGTAAATAGAAGTGTCAGAACATCTGAATCTCCAAAACAGAGAAGGCCAAACACTGTCTCTGCCTTATGTCACAGAAAAGTCTACTGAATGTAGCACAGGACAGATAGTCAGTAGGCAAGGGGCGTTAAACAGAACATTTTCTTCTCTCTTTGAACATGTTTGGATGAGCTAACATTCATTAAGAAGACTGTTTTATACATTGCACTCCCCCTCACCCCTGTCATTATAGAAATGACATTTTCCTTATTGGGAACTTCAATCCCAAAGTCTGGAAAATGTTTCATGCCCTAAAGCCTGTGCCATCATCTTTGAAGCTATTCCATATTTCATACTTTCTCAGCCTGCACTCTGTCTGCTAACAAAGCAAGAACTGGGCTTCTGAAAGGAGTAACTCCTAGGTGTGCCCAGACCCATCCTCCTCTGGGATGCTCCAGAGAACTAGAGGTAAGGAGAGAACTCAGAACAGTGTTCAGGGAAAAAATGAAGGTACTCTCTCTGCCTTCTAACTTTGAAAAAAGCTGAATAGCCTGTCATTATCACTCAGAGATTTCTTAATTACTTATAACTGGTTACTTCATGCAGAATTCATTTAGGATCAAATATTTAGGAGGAGTAGGCTCCTCTCCCCTCCCCCATTTTTAATGAGAATCATCAGTCATAGAAATAATTTAGGATACAGATTTGTTATACTGAGTCAGCTCACTTGTATATAAACTTCAGATTTGTTAGGGTTTAAAAAAATATTTCCTAAGATGCACCAAGAGCTTTAGTGATGAGAAACTAATTCTTTGACTTAGTCTCTCAGGTTTTATCCTATGATAATAATACTTAATTATGTATTAATTACATTTCAATGATTTTTATTCTTCCATGTTTTCCATGCTACAGGCAAAAGTTATAGAGTTGTTATAAATAAGATGAACTTACAAATTGTGGCATTGAACCATATTTCTCTAATTGGACAGTCTTCTTGTACTTGAACTGCTAAACTATTTCTGAGGTTGATAGTAAAAGTCAAAAGTAGTGTGTTCAGTCTCGTTCATAGTAAGGAACCTCAGAATTGTCAGACAAAAACCTGAAATAAAAGCCAGCTACCAACTGCATCTGAATCATTGGAATAACAGAGTATTCCACATCAAGCCTGGCTAAAAAGAATCCATTCAAGCCGGGCAGTGATGGCACCTGCCTTTAATCTCAGCACTTGAGAGGCAGAAGCAGGCAGATTTCTGTGAGTTTGAGGCCAGAGTGAGTTCTAGGAAAAGCTCCAAAGCTACACAGAGAAACCCTGTTTCAAAAAAAAAAAAAAAAGAGTCCATGCATTTCCACATCCAAAGAAATGTCAGTTCTAAGAGCAATTCTGCTTTCTTGGCTTTTCAGGAAGCATTTGAATTTCTTCTGTGTCACTGATTTTCATTGCCAAAAGAGAAATAGCTCTTCTTCTGAGATTTGACCAGTATATTTGAATGCAACCACTTAAAAGTTCCTCATTCCCCACCCCAAGTGCTGCTAGTTAAATATCTCCAGAGAATAAAGCAAAATAATGAAGCATTAGCAACAATGTGAAATAATGCAATTTTGGGGGTATAAATTTCCACATTGGAACTAAAAGTATCCACCTTGATTTGGAGGTGGATACTCAGACAAATATTTTTTGTAGTCACTGGCAGAAAATGGTGACAAGAAAGATCAAACCATCTCTAATCACTGAAGTCTAGATATTGTACAGGATTATAAAACTAAAGTAATTCAGCAGGAATTTTAGAAAAGTTCCTGAATTTTTGCTGTTGTGTAAGGTAATTACAGGTGGATAGTAGCCAAAATTATCATCCCTTTCATTTTAATTAGTTTGAAGTTTGTCACTTGGCACTTGTAAAATTCAGAACTATCATTTGTTATGTGACTCTGTGACCTAAAACAATGGTTACCTCTTGCTTTTTCTTTTGATCCTTAAAACACATTTTTTTTTCTGTCTATGAAATACAAATTATTATCTGTCCATAAAAGTTGTCCTAATTTATGAGCATATATAAAATATTTAGGTGGATGAAGCTGAAGGGAAGGAAAGAATAAGAAAGAGGCCCCTGAGAGGCCCCTACAGGGAGGATAAAGAGGAGACATTATTTGCTTACATTAAAATTATGTCTGTAGTCTGTCCTTGTTAACCTAAGAGAAAGCTGAGTTATTGATATGGGTATTTCATTACAAATTTCTTAAATAACACAATATTTATATTTAAAAAACTGTGATAAAATAATGTATAAAATTCAGCATGTCTAAAGTTTTAGAAAACAAAAAAGGAACTTAATAAAACCACTAATTAGAATGACTATTTAAAGGAAAATGACAATAACAAAATTCTTCATCAAATATGTCCACCAGTGGCATAATTTAGTTCTCTTTGGAAATTTTAGTGCTATATCTTCAATTGGTATTTGTTACACGACAAATCAAGCTAAAATATACCCTTTATGATATTATGAGAAGCCTGATAGGAATTCAAATAGCATCTGCATCAGCTGTAGTTGCAACTTAAATATGATATATCTGTATCATTTCTGAATAAATCTCTCAACAAAAGTCTGTTGAATGGATTGCATACAAAGGTACTATGCAGGGCAACTAATCAAGTCTATAAATGTGTTGGTGTTTTTAATTCCTGTACTCCTCTCTCTCCATTTTAAATCTTATACTTCTCTTCCCTCCCTTCCTTCCTCCCCTTATTCTGTCTTTTCTGTCTCTGTTTCTTCCATAACTCTTATAAGGTGCATAAAAGTAGTATTTCACTCTTTTGAGCTGAGGCTTCTTCTTTCCACATTCACATGACTGAACACTCTGTAGACTGGTGAGGTTATGAGGAAACAGTTAGAACTTAGCAGAGATCATTTGGGAAGAGAAGTGAATGTGACTTTGGATTTTGGCTGCTGAAGGCTTTGTCATACAAGAGAAACATTGGTCTATACAAACATCTTTGAGGTCTCATGTGAAGTATCAAAATCAGCATTTTAAAGCTCATGCCTTTTGCCCTGTGTGTCTTCATTTAGAAAAATCTTTTCATAGTTAAATCTTCACATTTTCATGAGACTTGAGAATCACACTGCTAAATTAAATACTGAAATAGAAAAGAAGCTTTTCTGAAAGCGGCTTTCAAAATGATAGTTACATCAAATGCATTTTAATTTCACTAGCTCTTTAGGTATAAGGGATACACTGACAAACTTCTTGGATACTGATCAATGAATCAGATTGGCATGTTATAGTGTTTCTAGTTCTTGGAGTATCTGAAAACATTCTACACAGAATTTATGTCTATTCTGTTGAAGAAACAATATGCGGTAGTCTCCATGATTCTTAGATCTATGCCCATAGCTGTCTTAAGCACAATTTTGATGTAGTCACTACTATAAATGAATTTCCACAGTCTGAAATTCAAAAAACAATTTTGATTATTTTATATTGTTATAACAAGGGATCAATCATTAATAAATCTCAATCCAAAACCATTTAATTTTCAGGGAAAACTAGATAATGTGTTATCAATGTATTTGGTTTGTAAAGGAAAATAATTCAAGTATCCTAGGTATACTAAAGAAGCAGGCAAAAGAGGAATTTTAGGAAACATATCTCAACATTTGAATAAACTTTGAACTTTTTAAAATCTTGAGTTTTCCCAAATTGAAAGTGTTATTTTATACTTATATATCCCTGTATGAATATTATACTCCAACTTCCATAGAATAACTTTGTATTCTCTAGTGGGATAAGTGTATCATTAAATTTTCCTCTTTAGGAAGATATCTTTTTAAAATCAAACATCCTATACATTGTATTTCCATTCCTGGAGTTAGAATCTGGAGTCTTGTGCATGCCAGGCAAGCAGTCCATCTGGGAACTACCCTCCCAGCTGCAACTTTTTGCATTTCAGTTCCCATTTCTAATTATATTCTTTGTTATGCACCAGAAATCTTAAATTCTGATCTCATCAAAATGAAGGTACAAATTTCAAAAAAATTAACAACTCCCAACAGCAACAGCTTTGCTCATCATCTTTTATGTATCCCATTCTCCACTCTGAACTTGAGAAATGGGAGAATAATCACCAAATTGAAACTTACATGGCTACCAACTGTGTTTTCTTATGATTTTTCCTCATTAAGCCCTCTTTAGTCTCTAAAATACAACCAATCTTAACACTCAAATATCTTTACCATTTTCATTTATTTAGGGAAATAGTTTAAAAGTTATTTTTAAAAGGGAGAAATATGGATAATGCAATTGAGAAATTAAGCTGTGAGCCAAAGTCCCATTTTTCACTCCCTGTGTTTTTTGCAGTCGACTGAAAATCAACTTCTAAGATTCCAGTGTACAAAATCTACATGCTACTGACCACAAAATTTAAAGCAACATTTACTTTATTAGGAAATCTAGTCTTGCTGTCACAGTAGGCCATAACATGAGACAATTCAGGAGGTTTGGTAGGAAAATAGTCCATGAAGAGAATTGTACTTTTGTTGATGTTATCAGATGACCAATTTGTTTCATTTAGAACAGAAAGTAATCTTGCAGAGAGTTTGCCTTGGAAAAAATTATAAGTATTGTAATGGCTTCTGGCACCTACAGTACATCTTTAGTATTCAACTGACTAACCTGTCTCTTTATGCTTCTAAAGCATACCAATTAAATGCATTCAGAGATACATATCATTCCTCATTCCAAAATCAGCCTACTGAATTCAGACTGTTTAACTGTGAGTTGCCATTTTTTAATACCAAAGGGTTCCTTTTCTCAAACAGTACTTTAAATATCAAGTTTATCCTGCTCATTTGAGTGCATAAGACAATGCACCGAACATTCAGCACCACATAGTAAAGACTAGGTTTCTGTGCTAACATAAAGACATTGTTATTATGTGCTAGGCTTTCGTTGCTGTCCTCTGCATGAGGTAATTTTTTTACTTAAATAAATACCTGAGTTATTTTAACATTTTGGTCCATTTGTTTGTTGCAATCTCATGGGTCTAAAATTTGGGCTTGGCTTGCTGTAAATATACATATGCTATTTTGCTAACAGATTGTACTTTGTGAATCATTTCTTTTCAAAATAATCTAGTTATCATAAACATAAATTACAATATCATCAAATAATACCTGGTAAATATATTATTATATATGTAGGGCATGGTTAAATTACATATATTTTGAAATGTCAAGCTATTTTTCATTTATTTTAATGAATGCATCTCTTAAACCTGTATCATTAATTTTTTAAAGTTTCATTTCATGTTCCAAATTATATTTCAAAGTAATAGCACAGTTTTCAAGAAAAAATTTCTGATTAAAATGATCAAATATGCTTCATTTCACTAGAATTTTAAGAATAGTACCTGTAAATGTATGGCAGTATTTATTACTTATAAACATCCACTATATCTTCTTTATTTTTCATGTAGCACGACTTTTTACCTGTTTGCTTATTTTATTTGTTATTGTCCCAAATTATACACAATGTATATATCCTTCTTCATGATGGAATAGTTATTGTATTGCAGACTGCAGAACAAGGTGAGTTTGTACGTGTAAAATATAATTGATAGGCACCTGAGATTCTTCAAAAACAAAGTGGAAATAACCAATGTGTGTTATATTTACATGATTCACTACAGAACTGTTCAAATCATGCGTCATTCACCTTAAAAGTTAAAACTGTCACTTACATAGTATTTAAATCAATAAATTATACCGATGAAAGGAGTCTACAGATTCTTCTTTAAACAGTTTTTATTATTCACACTGTGACTGACTGAGGATAAGACTGAATAACAGGTAAAAAAAAATGAGAGAACAAATGACTGAGTGAGTGGAGTGACCACAGTATGATATTTAGATGGCTAATGTTGAAGCTTGAAGACACAATCTTAGGTGTGGTTAATTTTGCATTATTTTTATAATATGGAATCTGCCCCCAAGTTAGTCATAAAAGCAAATAATTCCTGTTGCAATTACTGCACTCTTATGTGTTCTGTTTACCACATAGGAGATGCATAATCCACCCATCTTGTGACCAGACAGTTACTTTCCTGAAAGCAGAAGCAGAAGCACCACTGCCAGCAATAAATGACAACTAAATGCCCACTGAGTACTTCTCAGGACTACATGAAGCACATTCCTTCTAAACACTTCAAAAACCTAATGATCCTGATCCTGCATTCTCATCGTGGTTTACATAGAGTCAAATTGCCTTCGTTATTTTGTTGTCCCCATCTTAGCCTATTTTCTGTCACCAAGAATACAGTTATCACCAACTGGCAAAGTTAAAGAATTACATATTACTTCATACTTACGGAGGTCCAAGGCCAAAGAGCCATCTCTAGTGACAGCTTTCTTGCTAGGTGAGTTCCTAGCCATCAGGGTTCCCATGGTGAAATAGCTTTCAATCCTGGAAGCTCTACCTAGGAATATTATCAAATGTAAATCCCAACCACCTCCCACTGGTAATAACTGTAAACTTCAGGTAAGTTTCTATACATATAACATCTCATACTGGAGATTGAGCCCCAACATGAATATCAGAGGACAAGTCATGTTAAACTGTAGCCAACCTCTCATACACAACCTTTTGATTGCTTATGTTCCAGACAATCCTCAACAAAGACAATATAGATATTTCTAAACTGGTATGTCCAGACATTTGTCTTCCAGATAAGTCTAGACTGTCAAGTTTACAATCAATAATTACCATTATGTGATCCAATATAACTGTACTTTTGTCACCTAAGATATCCACTTAAAGAAGCCTGTTTTTCTCTCCCTCTTCCTTTATGTGGAACTAGTTTGAGTCTTTATTTAAGACAAGATTGAGATTTGGGGGGTAATTAATTTCCTTGCTACAGCATGTGATTTATTTGATATTCTCACTTCAAAGAAGGCAATAGCTTATATATAAAAATATTAGATTTGTGTTTAGTAAACCATTGTCTCTGAATGTAAATGCTTGTGCAGCTTGTGCAGCCATCATAAAACTATGAGTCCTGTTTCTAGAGTACAAATGAATGGAAAGGAATCTGTTGATTTTGCATGAATTCTGTACAGTTTTTGATAGCATTGGTGACTCAGGTGGTCTCATTCTCAGAGATCCACATTTGGGCTATTTCAAAACAAAGAGCCATCTCTCAAAGACTAGACCAAGTGCATCTTTTTCCAAAGGCTAAGTCCATAAAAATATTGGCCATCTTTAAATTCTAAGCTCAAGCTTTCTTTTATCTGGTGTCCTCACTGGAAAGAAGTTATTGAAGCTCTAACTTAATCTTACAGATACTAGAATATAATTCTTAATTAAATATAAGTCATTTAAATTTTTTATTTATTCTGCACATCATCTCACTATGACATTGATTCTATTATGTAAATAGAATTCTGCAGGACAGATGTTAAATGTCTTGATCTCTCATTACATCAGATGCATCAGAATGTCTCAGTTAAGCTTAAAAAGAACCAGGATGAATGAGTCTGGTTGTCTTTTTGTAAAAGTTGACTTACATAGAGATGTTTATTTCCATGTTAAAGAGAAGGAGGAACCACAGATTGAATTTAAAGGGAAACATTAAAAAAGGAAGAGAATACAGCATGTGTTTCCTGGCCTAGAGTATTCTTAAAGTGGGAACTGAAGGAATGGCAAAATGTGAAAAGAAGGAAACATTTCAGGATGATGGCTAATTTTTGAATCTCCTACATCATATTATAAAGACAACTTCCTATTCTGTGTGTGGTTGATGGCAGCTCACTGACATGAAAACAGGTAAAGTGAATTTTAGTGGCAAAATTTTATCATGCTTCTTTTAAATTATTAACTACATTGAGGGAAGATACTTCGGGATAGAATACACTGTGTGAAAGGTATTAAAATTATAAGCAGAGTTTTCAGAGAGTGTCTCTCCTCATCATCATCACTCATTTTCAGCATTTCTGTATGTTCTCAGTAAAGATGTTCACAATCATTGGAAACACTGGTCTGTGGTAACAGCTACTTCTATATGGATGGAAAATTAATTTTTGTTGGGATCATGAGTGGGGCATTTCATTATCAAGATTTCTCACTAGGATTATTGATCCCTGGACTTACTAGCACTAATGTAAGATGGTGAGAATGAGCATATTACCTTTTACAAATTAGCATTCTTACATGCAGAGAAAGGCTAAGCTTGCTATTAAATCACAAAATATTCTTTGCTGGTTGTGTCCAACTCACCACATCACAATTCACAAGTAAGGGAAGAGTAGGCAACCCCCTCCCACTGCCTCAAGATAAGCTGAACAGAACCCAGCATACATCATCACATTGGCCCATGTGCTGGACTCTGTTAGATGACAATGAACACCTGGAAGCTCAAAGACCTTTGCTTCCTTACATATGTGAGAGGATATTCAAGGCTGTATCCAACTTTTTTTTTAATCTAAGTAAATTCTGTTTTAAACTTTCCCAAATGAAGAAAGTATGTGGCCCCTAGTAAACTGGATCCATCTTTATATTCTTTATCTTATTAACTTTTCATTATAACCTTCCTAGGTGGTATTTATTTGTTGTTAAAAAGTACATTAAAGTTTCCTCATAATTACAGAGCTATCACATTTTCTCTTCCCTATATTTTTCAACACCTACAAAGGGACAGTGATCTGTTCTTTTAGTATTTTTCTCTCCCTTAAAATCAACTCCAATTTTCTTCATCTTTTATTTCAGAAGATTTTTTCTAATACTTGACAGACGTGTTCATTTTCTCACCACTAGCTAAATATTTACCAAACAGACTGCTTGGCAATAACTGTTCTGGGTTCAGTTATGATGATGAGTAATATAGTTTTCATTTGAGGGAGCTGTGTGAACATGAGAGAAAGAAAGACAACTCAGAATTGTACAATCAAATTTTTAATTATAAAATGTGAATAATATGATGTAAGAAATGTAACAAAGCATGTGATGCATACCACACTACACAGGAAGAAGTCATGCGGATATGTCTTTTGAGCCAAGATCAGAATGATAAGTAAAAGTTTAAGGCATGTATACATGCCTGACAGAGTATCTAGGAATGAAGAATAAAGTATACAGCTTGGAAAACAAAAGGTCAAACTAGAAACAAAAATAAGAAGGAAAAGTTGATCTGATGTGCTTGAAGCCTCCTGGAGTATGAAGACAATGTGTTTGGTTAATAAATGTAAAGTCATTAAGCAAAAAACATTAATACTTAACAGACAAGATAGAATGGGTCATGGAGAAGTGAATCCTCAGGATGAAGAAAGCCTGTCAGAGAATCAAAGAGATGGGAATATCAAAGCAAGGCTAAAGAACAGGGAAGATAAAATTAGAAAGGAAGAGGCTACAGTGTTTAAACTGAGTGTTCCAAAGGGACAAGTTAGGGGTTGGGGAACAGATGGTTGTGGTGTTTGAATAGATAGGGAGTGGCTTAGATTTTTTGAACCTTTAGAAACAAACAATAACAAAGTAGTTCAAACAAGAAATACATTGATACACATAGAAAAGCTACAGGTCTTTATAAAAATTAGTGGTGACAAAAGAAAGTGAAAGACAGAATAGTAACAGTAGCAAGACAATGGGAGGGGGAGACAGAGACCTTTTCCATAGTTGGCTAATAGAAAAATAAATAAAAGTCCATTTACTGAACTTTATACTTGATTTATTCTTTTTTTGGGAGTGACAAAATTGTTATTTAGACAGAATGTCTCTGTATAATCACATAATTTGGATTCTAAAGGAATCCTGCTGATTCTAGAAGTTTTGGTTCGAGCCTTTTGAGTGTTGGAATTACAGCCATATGCCACAATATTTGGTTTAAATTATAACCTTTGGCCATCCCATCACCAGAGTAGGTCAATTCGGACTGTCTCTTGACCATTGCCAGCAGTCTGTTGTGGGGGTATCTTTGTGGATTTCTGTGGGCCTCTCTAGCACTTTGTTTCTTCCTATTCTCATATGGTCTTCATTTACCATGGTCTCCTATTCCTTGTTCTCCCTCTCTGTTGTTGATCCAGCTGGGATCTCCCACTCACCCAAGCTCTCTTTCCTTCGACCCTCGCCCTTCACTACCTCCACTCATGTCCAGGCTGTTCATGTAGATCTCATTCCATTTCTCTGTCATTGGGCGATCCCTGTGTCTTTCTTGGGGTCCTGTTTTCCAGGTAGCCTGCCTGGTGATGTGAGTAGCAGTCCAGCCATCCTTGTTCCACATCTAGTATCCTGTTATGAGTGAGTAATTGTCGTGCTAGAAACCTCATCCAACTACTGAGGGATCTGGATGCAGAGATCCATGACTAGGCCCCAGGTGGATCTCTGGGAGTCCAATTAGCGAGAATGAGGAGGGTTTATATGAGAGAGAATTGTTGAGACAAAGGTCGGATAAAGCACAGAGACAAATAGCCAAACAAACGGAAACACATGAAATATGAACCAATGGCTGAGGGGTCACCAACTGGATCAGGCCCTCTGAGTGGGTGAGACAGTTGATTGGCCTGATCTGTTTGGGAGGCATCCAGGCAGTGGCACTGGGTCCTGTGCTCATTGCATGAGTCGGCTGTTTGAAACCTGGGGCCTATGCAGGGTCGCTTGGCTCGGCCTGGGAGGAGGGGACTGGACCTACCTGGACTGAGTCCACCAGGTTGATCTCAGTCTGTGGGGAAGGCTTTGCCCTGGAGGAGATTGGAATGGGGGGCGGGCTGGGGGGAAGGTGAGGGGGGTGGGAGTGGGGAGAACAAGGGAATCTGTGCCTGTATGTAGAACTTAATTATAACCTTTTTATTACACCAAATGTGGACCAAGTAGGCATGCAAAAAGAGATTAAAATGATAATAAAACGTGATGTAGTCATACAATATTATTCTACTTCAAGAGAACTAGAATTGTATCAGAATGGTTAATTTTCAAATTCCCAATAATGAGGGAAATAGGAAATAAACCTAGGCATATAAAACATATGGATTTTTCTGCATTTGTTTGATATTTTACTTTTGCCTTTAGTTATGTATATATGTATCAGTCCATCTGTGATTCTGTGCACATGTGAACGTGGGTGCTAGTTGAGGCCAGCAAAGGGCATCAGATCTTCTGAAAAATGGAGTAAAAAGTGCTGGAAATAGAACTCAGGTCCTCTGTAAGAGCAGTACAAGCCCTTAACTGCTGATTAACTAAAAAAAGAGAGATATTTTGTTGTAATCATATGTATTCCTTTCTCAGTGTTCTTTTCTTTATGTGAATCTACATATCTGTTCAACCTAATATGAAATTTTCATTAATAGTTCTTATATTATCCTATAAAATCAAATGACATATTCAAATTCTGGCAAATGAATTCTCTCATTTTGTTTGTGTAAAAGTGGCTATTTTTCTGCATGTAGGTTGAAGCCAGAGGGCAATTGGAATATTTCACTTCAAGAGCCATCCACTGTGTTTCTGAGAGACCCTGATCTTTCATTGGCCAGGAGGACATCAAGTAGGCTAGACTGGCTCACCAGCAAACCCTTGGCATAAACATTATTATTTGAACTACATAGTATATACTGAAATTGAGACATGTTTTCACCAGCTTTTACTGCTTCCCATTTTATTAAATATAAACTGTCTACTATAAGTGTTAACTACTTCATCTCTGTACACACCTTTCAGATTCCTGAACTCTTTTGTGCTAACTTAACTACTTGATGAAGCAATTTGAATCATATGGCTGAACATCTCACAGAACATTATAGCATCCTTTTATCAGGATGACCAGGTTATTTATACAAATGTCATTTGTAACACAAACATTTGTGTGTGTGTCTGTCTATGATCAGGTGAATGTAAACAGTTCATAAATATTTAAAATTGTAAGTAGTAAGGTATTATTCTACCAAGATGATTCCTGTGAAGTTATCTGAAGCATGCCCACAGAGTCATCTGGTCCAGTGGCCATAAGTGGTGTGTTATCTGACACAGAGAAGCTGTCTGCTTGACCTTTCCTGAGCTGCTCCTAAAGTAGTGCTCTTGTATTCTTAGTTTATATGTGCATTTTTCTAGCTTTCCAGACTTCCATGATGATACATGCTGCCACTTCTGTGCAAGAAAAATTGCCTTGGATTTCTATAGCTCCTTTTACTCTAGGGTCACACAGAAATCTTGACTAACTTGATATTCTCTTCATGTAAATTCTGAAGTAACTACAAGACTTTGGTCTTTAGTTCAGGGACAGATTCTGTAGAAGCTAGTAAGACATTGTGTTTCCAAACTATGATTCATCATATTAACATGATTTCTATTTGTTTTCATCATTATTAATAAAATGTTGCTGAGAGACAGAGAATGGATGGAAGCTGGGGGATAATGCAGACTTGGTAAGCAGACATGTTTCACAGCCAATAGTTAACCCAAGAATTCTATATTCTGTAGAAGTAATCATCTTATTAAATAAGAAATACAAAGCCAATGCAAAGATGAAAGCCCAAGAGGTCAGGGCTAAGAGCCTTACCCTTCACTGTTGCAGCTATCCTCTTCAGCCAAGAGACCTACTTCCTGTGTGTTTGTCTTTATATAGACATTCTGTTCTGCCTTCTCATTGGTTGTAAACCCAACCACATGACCTCCTTGTAACTGCCTGTCTGTACAGATCTCCAGGTCTTCTATGGTTGGTATTGAGATTAAAGGCGTGTGTCTGCATGCTGGCTGTATCCTTGAACACACAGAGATCCACCTAGTTCTGCCTCCCAAGAGCTGGGATTAAAGGCGTATGCCACCAAAGCCCTGCTCTTCTATGGCTTGCTATTAGCTCTGACCCCCAGCCAACTTTATTTATTAACGTACAAATAAAATCACATTTCAGTACAAATAAAATATCACCATATATTCCAAACTTCTAATTCATTGACTCATTTAATTTGTTTTACTCATGTAATCTAATCATGGAAAACTAAAATATCAGTAAATAAAATTAATGTGCTGTCTTACTTTTGCTTGTGCATGTGTGTGTTTGTGTATTCACATATATGTGTGTGCTCACAAGCATACAGTATATATCCATGCACGTGGAGGTCAGAGAACAAACGGTATCATTCCTCAGGAAACCCTCTAGCTTTTGTGTAAGACAGGGTCTCTCTTTGGCCTTGACCTTTGCCAAGTAGGCAAGCAAGCTCCAGGATCTGTTGTCTCTACATTCCATCTTGTTTATGCTGGGGTGTCAAAAACACATCATCATACCTGACTTTTTGGCTTTTTGTGGGGTTCTGGGATTCAGATCCTCACATTTGTGAGGCAAGTACTTTTATAGACTAAGCCATCCATCTCCCCATTCCTGTTTCTTTTTTGGCAGAATCTCACAATGTAATATAGATTTGCCACAGATTTACAGTCCTCCTATTTTAGTCTAACAAGTGCTGAGATAAACCATATACCATATACCCCAAAAGAGTGTTTAAATCAATAAATCTAATAAAGCAAATTTTCTCTTTTCTATAAATTGGTCTCATCCAATATGTGGAGTTCCTGAACAGAATAAATAACCTAGAAAAAGAGATCTCCCCTGGCCAGCGGGGTCCTCAATGGGGACCCAAAGGGAGGGCTGGTGAACGAGAGGGACAAGAGACACAAAGAATGAAAGCAAGACAGGATGTCTGATCAAGCTCTAAAATTTTATTTTTCTCTTAAAGCGTATATAAGTAGTCAAAGGGGGTTGCAAGCAGGAAGGGACTTAATTATGGGCTGTTCGGCCAGCAGGAAATATTACTCTGGGGATTATCTATCTACTCTTGCTTAACTGCCTAATTGCTTAACTGCAGCTCGTTCACCTGATATCTGAGAAGAGGTTCTGGTATCTGTGAGAAGAGGTTCTGGTGCTATGTAGACTTAAGCAAGGCCTAGATCTAAGAAAAGAGGAGAGAAGCCCAAACATGACAGCATGTGTGTCAAGGGTCGCTTAGGCTTATGGCTCCCATCAGAGATCTGCTCTTTGCCTACCAGTCTTGAACTGCAACATTGATCTTAGTACACAGAATGGACTTCATCCTATCAGCCCATTTAGTTCTCAGCTCTTCAGAAAGCAGAGAATGAAGTTCTCAGCCTGTATAATACTTTTGATCAACTATTTGTATTATCTCTATATTTATATTGATAACACAGTTGTCTGTATAATTATTATCTAATCAATATCTTTCTACCAAATATATCAATATTTGTCTACCTACCTATTAATCTGTCATCTACCTATCTAATCTATAATCTATCTATTTATAATTGGTATCTATACCTGTGTCTGTGGCAGGCTCTGACTGACATTCTAAAGCAGCCTCAGGTCTTTATATAACCAAATACAATTAACTAACCTGGGATTCCTGTGTGTGGTTGTGATTGGTTATGGAGATATGGGGGTAGAATCAACCAAGGAAACTTATATAATTAAGGGATATTAAGCATTGCATTTGTTTAATAACTGTGACATTCCTCAAGAATACAATAGTTTCTAAATAAAATTATTACTTTATGACCCAGTTTTAGAATGATATATCAGAAAATGAATCCAACTTGGTATTGAAGTGAAAGTATTCAAGTACAGACTCCATAAGAAAGGGAATTGGGGTGTGCTATGTACCCGACATGCTCACAAAGAGTCTTTGTTAACATGGCCTGTGCTTAAAGCCTGTTTTAATGACAGAATCATTAAGAATGCACTAAATTGTTCTTTTGTAAATTTATTCTATGGGGATAAAAGTGGGATATAATAAACGCTTATTATAGCTATATTCTCCCACAGACATTTTCAGGTGTCTGAATGCTATTTGCAGAACTAGATACTGAAGCCAATTTCCATTCACAGTGTATACTGTTACTTATTCTCTACTTCCTGGTAAGACCGAGAAACAAGACTTAAGCCTATCTTACCTGTGATGAGTAGAGTTAAATGAATGCTCATTAATAATGGCTGTCAGGGACACCTGGACATCATCTGGACATTTCTAGCCAGGAGCTGATTGCCTGAAGATGTTTGCTTCAGATCCTCTGGTGCCATTGCAAGTCTGGAACCCTAGGCAGGTATGACCATCTTCAATCTAGGAAGAAGAGAGATGAATACATAAAAATTATATGATTGCAAAAACAAGCACATGGTTTTTAGGCCTGCCACTGAATCTCACTTGGAAAGCCGACATACTTTAATGAATATTCTGGATTACTCTTGAGAACTAGAGAGCACATAAGAAAGTTATAAAGCTACACTGGAAGTATTGCAGATTGCAAAGTCATGGTTTAATATCCATGTGGTTCATTTTATTCCAGGTCTGTCAAGGTCACTCTCCATGCTGCCATCATTGAAGTTGAGTAATTATCCGTTGAAGAATTGAACTGTGAATGGTTGGATTATTAGTAGTATCTCTGGCTTCTATGTATTAAGTTCTAGTGACATTCTGTCCCCTAGCTGTGACAACAACAAAATTCACTTATTGACAAATTTCCCTTAGTTTCAAAATACTCCTCTCAAAGGAAAGATTTTTTCATTTAGATCAAATCAAAATATATGATTTTATTGAACTGATTTTCTATTGAAGGACTTTTAAAAACATATTAATGGCTTTGAAATCTGTTTTTGCACTGGTATCAATGACAAAAGACTCAAAGTTGAGAAAGAAGGAAATAGAATCCTTCTGTGACAACCCCTACATCCATTTCACCCCATCCTACCCCCACCTTTCAAAAAAGTAACAGCTGGGCAGTGGTGGCACACGCCTTTAATCCCAGCACTCAGGAGGCAGAGCCAGGCGGATCTCTGTGAGTTCGAGGCCAGCCTGGTCTACAAAGTGAGTTCCAGGAAAGGTGCAAAGCTACACAGAGAAACCCTGTCTTGAAAAACCAAAAAAAAAAAAAAAAGTAACAGCCTAGACAGAAAGGCACCAGAGATAATTCTTAAAAATTGTGACCAGAATGCTGAAGTGTACCTCTCCACAATCCTTGGCTTCCAGCAGGGGTGCAGGTGGGGAAGGACTCAGCTTTCTTCAAGGAACTGGCTCCTGAAAGTTTGAACATGCTCCAGTGAGTATATGGGCAGCACAAATTGGACATTTTTTTTCTTCTTCTTCTTTTATTGGGTGGAGGAGGTCACATGGGTGGGAGAGAGAACTTGGAAAGACTGGGAAGAGAGTGTGATCTAGGTGCATGATGTGAAATTCCAAAACAATCAATAATCAACAAAAATATTATGTTGGAAACTATTGTGTTGAAAAGTGAAGTGTTGAAACGTGAAACAAACCAAAATGCTTGCTAAACTTCCTCTTATATACCACTGTATAAGGAAATTCTAAGCTGTGAAGCAAAATGAATAAATTCACATGTAAAAGAAATAAATGTTATTATTCAGAGGGCAAAAATCACTTTTTGGAAAAAATGTTTTCATATTCTACTATCTTAAAAGTTTACTTGCCAATGGATTAGTAAGTGTGAGAACGTTTTTTTCCTTTGGGTTGTTGAGGGTATGAGAGGAGGTGATATATTGTCTGGTATAGCTATTTTGATCTGCTGTTTTACCATGCCACAACTCTCATATAGATAATATAGGAAGAAATGAGTCATGGTATCTCTAAAGACACCAACAGAATGGTCTGCTGTGGGATATTTGTACACTGTATGAAGATATATTTCCTGTGATTGTTGTAATAAAAAGCTGGATGGTCAGTAGATAGACAGGAGATATAGGCAGAATTTCTTGGGAAAGAAAGGAAGTGGAGGAGAATCTAGGCACACAGGAGACATGGAGAGGAAACAGGAGGTACATGATGGAAGGGAAGTAATACCACAGGTTAGAAGATAGATGAATATAAATGGATTGATTTAAGTTATATAAGGCTAGTTAGGAACAAGCCTAAAGTATGGGCCAAACTTTCATAATTAATAAGAAGTCTCCATGTCATTATTTGGAAGCTGGTTGGTGAGATAGAGAAAGGCTATTTACAATGGTCTACTCTAATTCCAACCCCTGCTTCTTTCCAAATTAAAGTAAACTTTAGAAGCATCATCTGTGGTGATCATCTCTGCTGCTACATTCAAGATGAAGCATAAAGAGAAGGGATTTATAGTAAGCAAGGCAAATGCTTCCTAAATATAAACACAGTATATATAAAGAGAATGGATTGCTCATGGAGTCATTCTTCATACCACATACTTTATAGGATTTTCACATAAATCCCCATCACTGTGGGCTGGATTATTGCCACCAAATCACATAAAGAAAATTTAGTTTATTGAATAATGTCACATTATTCTCAAAAGAGAGTCTTGACTCAAACTCAGGTGTTCTAACCTAATTCTATTATTCTTTTATGCATGTTGCATTCTGCTCTGAGAAACTCAAGAAAAAGGAAAAGTGTAATGAAATAACATTTTCTTCAAACAACAAAACAAAGAAGCAAACAAACAAAACCTAAAATTAGTCTTCCTAGCCTGGATTTGGGTTGTCCATTCATAGTGCCATGAGCAATAGCTTCTTCAAGATTCCAGCCATAGTAATTATATATTTTTAGTCATTTTCTTAAAATTATGCTAAGACACTGAGAAAATGTATTGTAGGCTAAGAGTTAAAATATTTCTGTGAGACAATAGCCAGAACAAGATGGTTGTCTGATATTTCTGGATCAAGATGGATGTTATAATTTTAAATATTATGTTAATTATAAGCTTCTTTCAGAAAGCTATATTAAACAAAGGCTTGTCTATCTGATAAAGAAATAGAGGATGGAGATTGTGAAAGGCCTGAAGGTGGACCGTACCTATGGCTGCTTGCATAAGACTATCCCCCATAGGGGGCTATTTATTTGAATGTATTTGAATATTTCAAGTATTCATATATTGGAATACTTGATCCTCAGCTGGAAGAACTGCTTGGGAAAGATTAGGAGGTTTGGCCTTGTTGAAGGAAGGTATCACTGAAGATGAGCTTTCAAATATCAAAAGCTCATGCCATTATTTCTAGTTAGCGCTCTCTCTCGCTCTCTCGCTCTCTCTCTCTCTCTCTCTCTCTCTCTCTCTCTCTCTCTCTCTCTCTCTCTCTGCCTCCTGCTTGTGGATCAAATGTAAACTCTCAGCTACATTTCAGTGCCACACCTGCCTGCCTGATGCTATATTCCTTACTATGATGATCATGGATTCTAACACTGAATCTATGATCCCCATGAAATGACCAGGCCTTGGTCATGATATTTTGTCATGGCAGTAGAAAGATAACAGACAGTGTCCATGGAGAGCAAGAAAAGCAACATTAACAGTCAGAATGACCAGGAATTATATCAGAGTGGGTGAGAATTATTACATGTCATGGGGATTTGAGCAGACTGAAGAAGTATAAATAAGACTTAAGAAGAATATGGAGATAACAGTTGTTGGGCTTTGATATAAGAACAAGAATGGAAACAGATGTATTAGGATGTGTCCCTAGAGGTCAGAAGATCACCTGGAACTGGAATTACAGATAGTTGTGAGCTGCTCAGTGTGGGTGCTGGGAACCTAACTTGGGTCCTCTGTAAGAGCACTGTATGTTATTAACCTCTAAACCATCTCTTCAGTCCCCAGGGATTTTTAATGTGGAATCAAAATACACTGTAAGTGAGGCATGACTGAATGAGGTTTCTGGGTATGGAGCCCAGGAGATCAATTTGGTGCACTTAAAACTGGGTTATTCAGATAAAAAGAAGCCATGAATTTGGAAGGAAGATGGGCAGGGAGAAGTTGAAGGAAGAAAAGGGAAGGGGGAAAGTGATATAAATAATGTTCTGATTATAAAAACAAAAACTGGGATCTGTTAGAAATCCAAGCATAGATACTAGATAAGTAACAGGATCTACAGGCATGAAATCAGGAGAGATATAAAGAATATTTAATTTGGGCTCAACAGCATATAAATGTCACTTAATGATATACAGTGAGTCGAAATTTCTGTTTGAATGAGTGGAACAAGTACAGACAGGATAGAAAGGAAAGACAATGCTGCTGTTTAATGAGGAGCTGAATTAAATGTCCACAGCTAAATACAATCTGGTCCACTCTTCATTTGGCTAAGAAAGGGATTTCCTCAAGAATGTTCTGTTGGCAGATCTGGGTCTAGAACCCAGGCTCTTATGTTTCCTCTGCCAAAGCTCTCACAGATGGCATTCAAACAGAATCAGAATACTAGTGTAGATTTGAAATTTCTAGATCTAATTATGTCATTTTCTTCTTTGTTTCATGGTAGATAAGTGAACAAAATCTATTTCATACTGAAGGTATAGAATTTAATATGAAGCTTTGTGCTTCATTTTGAATGCCAATTCTAAATGTAAATAAGTTTTTTTTAAGTTGTATAGATTTGGGGCCTGGCTAATATTTGTGCATGATGTTTTTATTAATTTGCAAGAGGTTTTAAATACTAAAGTTCATAAAAATTGTTAGTTCATTTAGTAACCATTTACATGTTTTTGCCATGCAGGAGCATACCTTCAGGAAGTATAAAATATCTTCTGTAGTTCATTAGTGACTTTAGTGCCAGATGCTGAGCTAGCTCACCTATAGCGACAAGAGATTTATGCTGTTTCAAACAATGCCAGACATAGTTCAACTTTGCTCTTCATAAGACACTAATGCTTGGATACCAATATGGTATAGTTTAATTGAAAGCCTGACATCAAACAAATTTGCACAGGACAGGTCCTTGCTAAAGCAGATGCAACAGTGAAATGTTTTGTTGGCTCCCTACATGGAGGCAAAGTTCATGAAACACTATTCTGTCTTGATCCCAATTCAAATGGCAACCACTTCACATCTACAACAAAAGCCTGAAACATCACCTTTCAATTTCTCAAAATCAAACACAATAATTTCACAGTAGAGTCATCAACAATACAAACTCAATCTAACAATGGATTATAGACTCATTTATAAGAGTTACTGTATGCCTTCAGGAATGTAAAGAAAAAAATTCACGTATGTAGCCTTATTAGAAGGAAGTAAGTCATATGCTTAAAACAATAACCAGAACAATGAGTGCATTTTGTTTTAGTGCTTCCTGTTTTGGCTCACATATTACCCTTGTTGCTCTCAAACTCTAGCTTGCATCATAGTCACCTGCAGGATTTGTTAAAATTTGTTGTGTGTCAAAACCAGAATTTTTGATTTAGTATGTCTTGGATGAGACCTAAGGAATTATAGTCTATCAAATTCTCAGACAATTCATCCAGACCCTACACTTTTAAATACATTGCATTGGACAATGACTGCTTTGAAGTTGATTACCAGACTGCATTCATTTTATGTTTTCCTGGAATCCAGAGCAATGACTATATAAAAACAAGCTTATAATACATTTATGAGTCTCCTAATAGCAATGGATACTGTAAAGAAGTTTTAAAAATTTTGCTGAGGAGGAGTGGGAGGTGAGCTTTGAGGATGCATTGTGTATCCTTTGATGATGACTGAATACACATGATGTCTGTACTGTACCTGGATAAAAATTGTCTACAACCCCTTTTGACAGGCTTTTCTATGTTTCTTTCTTTTGTTCTTTTTTTCTTTCTTTTTGATTGGTTATATTTCAGCTTGCAGAAGACAATCACTATTTTATGAACAGTCTGACCTACAACTTTGAAGGTTTGGCAGGTTAGCATAGCAGAAATATTAAGTCCAAGAACTGCAACAAGATGAATAAAACTCATATATGTTGGAATTGCTGATTTAGTTCTACAGGTTAAACTACTAGGTGACAGTTCTTCTGTACAGATCTTTTGTAATGATGCCAAAACGAGCTAAGTAGCCCATCAGGATGGACAGAGTTAGACACATGTAAACATTTTTACCCTCCTCTATATTAGTAATTACAGAACAAATGTTAGGGAGTCAGCCAAAGAGGTGAAGCCACCATTGACAGTATCCTTCTCTGATAGGTTGTACGTTTAATTAGTGGCTTCTCAAAGATGTCTGTATCCTAATCCTTAGAAATCCCAACTATGTTAACTTACATAACAAAAGGGATAGTGTTAGCTCAACTGATGGTCTGATGATGGAGAAGTTCCTAGATTATATGAGTAAACTTTATTTAATCATAATGATCTTTAGAGAGTGAAAATAAGAGGCTCCATATTGGAAAGAACATTTCCTGAGTTGGTTTCATTGTAAGCCACCCAGTTTGTAACAGTCTGTTATAGCAGAAACAAGGAATCTGATAGAGCTGATTAGAGCACAATTTGGGCTTTTGTTTTTATTTTTTCTTAAGGAATGTAGTAAACTTTATTAGTTTATATAATAGCAAGTTTTAGAATTAACCCTAGACTTGACAGAAAATATAACACCTTAAAATCCTGGAATTGTAGTATTCATTAAGTAAATTGTAGTACACATTTGTGAAAAAAATGTATCAATATTGGGTTATGTGATACTGGAATTAGATTCGGGTGAAAGAGAGCTCAGCTATTCCTCTGCCCCTATTATTCACTGTGAATTTTGGTAAGTCATCAAAGTTCTTAAACCCTGTTAAGAATGTGGAAGTCAATTTAGAGGTAAATTATTTTAAATGGTACTTCTAGTTCATTTACTATAGAAAATAGAGTATCTGCTATATGAAACAGTAAATGAAGTGTGCGAAGTAGCCCATAGCTCTACAGTTCAATGAGAAATATACAGCTCAGCTTTCAAAGTTCATGAATGGCAGTCAGAAAAGATACTTAAGGTAGTCTACATTGTAATTATAGTAAATAAAAACAAGACTATAGAGTCTTACAAAGATAAGTTAAATTATTCATAGCCACAAACAATTAAAGTTATTTTATTAAAAGAAGAAACGGGGCTTTGGATATAGCTCACTTGTCTTGCCTATGTAAAGTCTTGGGTTTGACTGCTAGTACTTCTTCATGTCCCACAAACTTTTATTTCCCAAACTATAAGGATTCTATTCAGAAAGCAATCCTAAAGTAATTCTTGTTTTCTTCTAGTGGACAAAAATTAAAACATTTCATCATAGTCTCAGTGCCCTTTACTTTACTTTGTATACATAGCATCATTTATTCTAATACTGTTTAAATGATTCCATCTGTGCTATAGTTTACTTCAATATTTCACATGAGATCAAGTAGACTATTAATCTCATTTTAATTTGCCAAGTTTAAAATAAAAGTGACACTTGAAGTTAATACAACAAGCCCTGATTCCCATGCAGATAAAAATCTTTCTTTATTAGCCTTGGGCTTATCTTCAACAGTGTTCATAGATTTTTCTCAAGTAATTTCAAGTAGGACTCATTTCTAAAATGAACCAACTGCACCTGGTCACAGGAAAGACATCTCAGTTTTATTTTCTTAGCAGAACAAGTGTACCATATTCTGTAGGCATTATTCATTCACACATTACTAAGCCCATCTCTGAGTTTCTGACCTATCTGTCTGTTTATTAAAAACAATTATCTAGTGAACTGAAGTAAAAGAGAGCAGAGATATATGTGAAGACATAGGGAAGAAAAAAATACCTTTGAAAGATATTGACACATAGCTGATGTAAGGATGCAATTTCACTATTGTGGCTCAGTTTGTGTCTCTTGCCTGACCCTTGCTAATGGTAGGAATTGATAATGTGTATTAGTTGACATTATATGTCAGCTCCTTGCCTTCCATGAGCACTATCAAGACTGTCTTCAATCCAACTGACCAAGATGTTACTAATATCTTCTGTCTCTTCTAGATTAGAATAGAAATTGCCAGAGCAACTATGTAATATTCTACAATTGTGCACAATGAACATCTCCAATCTGTGTCCTTCTGATCTTATTTCAGGTTATGCTAAATTCTTTTATTTCTAATCAGCAAATATTATTGTACAGGGAGGGATGTTTCATTATAGAATTTACATGATTGCATATAATATACTCTGGTAGCATTCACTCCCTCTATTACTATTTATTATCTCCTCCAATTTTCTCTACATTCTTAGTGGTTTCTTTCCTCTTCTTTTTATGTAATACTCTCTATGTCCTCAGCTTCCATTTGTTAAAGAAAACCTGTGATACTTTGTTTAATGAATTACAGTTTCTATTGTGGAGGTCTGTGCTAGCTAAAGGTAGAGTTGTCTAAAAGGAAGGAAACTCAACTGAGAAATTACTTCCCTAAAATACAGCTCTAAGGCATTTTCTTGAATAGTGATTGATGAGGGAGGATCCAGCCCATTGTGGGTGTGGCCACCCTTGGAATGGTAGTCCTGAGTTCTATAAGAAAGCAGAATGAGTAAACCAGTAAGAAGCACTTCTCCATGACCTGCCTCCGGGTTCCTGCACTGTTTAAGTTCCGGTTTCCTTCAACGATGAACAGAGATATGAAAGTGTAAGCCCCCAAACCCTTCCTCCCCAGTTTGTTTTTTGGGCATGGTGTTTCATTGCAGCAATAGAAACCTTAATTAAGACAAGATCTTTAACATTTTCAGTTAAATTTATGCCTAGTTTTTTGTTGTTGTTGTTTGGTTTTTTGAGACGGGGTTTCTCTGTGTAGCTTTGCACCTTTCCTGGAACTCGCTTTGTAGACCAGGCTAGCCTTGAACTCACAGAGATCCACTTGCCTCTGCCTCCTGAATGCTGGGATTAAAGGCATACGTCACCACCGCCTGGCGCCTAGGTTTTTGTTTTTGGGTTTTTTTTTTTTTTTGGTTTTTCGAGACAGGGTTTCTCTGTGTAGCTTTGCGCCTTTCCTGGAACTCGCTTTGGAGACCAGACTGGCCTTGAACTCACAGTTTCACAAATGGGGTTATATTCTTGACTTTTGTTTTAGTTGATCATTATTGGTTTACTAAAAACTGTGTGTGTGTGGGGTGTGTGTGTGTGTGTGTGTGTGTGTGTGTGTGTGTGTAGGTTTTTTGTCCTTCTACTTTGCTCAGTGTTCTTCCCAGGTACATGCCATCTGGTAACATCTAGGTGTTCTTTTACGTGTAGGATTATTTCTTGGTTAAAAGGAAAATCATCATTTGACTCCTTTTCCTGTTTGTTCAAATGTCCTTTTTGCCTTATTTATTTATTTGCTAATTTTTGAAGCATTTTATATACAGAAATAGCAGTGATGCTTCAGTTTTCCCTCTTCAGTTTAATATTGATTATAGGTCTGTCGTATATCTTCAGTTATGTTGGGAGATGAAATTTCTTTTTCTAATTTCTTCAGCTTTTTTATTTAAAGAAACATTGGAGTTTGTCAATGGCTTTTTTCTGCATCTATTGAGATGGCAATGTGGTTCTTATCCTTAATATGCTATATTAGACTAGTTATAAATTTATTCATATTTATTTTATTTTATGAGGATGGATGTACACTTCGATGTATATTTGTGGACCACATTTGTGTGGGTGCCTGCAGAGGCCAGAGTAAGGTGCCAGATCACCTGGAGCAGGAGTTACACTATTAGTCTTCTCAACAGAATACTCCTTGATTTGTCCCATTTGCTCTTCTCCTCTTGCCAAGCCTTTAAGTGCTGATTAGCATGCTCTAATGAAATAAGAGAGAACTATAGACAGCCAAATTCTGTTAATTTACTTACTTCCATATAGAGTGTATATATATATATATATATATATATATATATAATTTTAAAAATCACAGTGTAATAATCTTTCTAGAATAAACAGTCCTACCAGACCCCTCTCATACCTTTTACATCGAGCTAGAAAAGCCCCAAGTTGGTTTCTCACTTGAACATTCATGTTTCTTCGTTGCACAGTGAACATGGATCAGTGATAATGTGAGATTCAAATGCTCTCCTGTGCAATAATGATTGACTGGGATGGATGTGAGTACTTCAACATGACGAAAGACCTGACCCTACAATTGAATGCTGTCAGTATTTGAAGATCAGCATTGGTATACTAGCAAAACCTTGAGTTTAGCTCATTTCCCTCAAATTTCTTTAAGAGTGTATTTGCAATGTTGACCCTGATGAGATAATAACCCACAGTACCAGTGATTTTAATGCAGTAGTTCCATGCTGCTTGAAGCACAGCCTAAGTAGAGGGAAATGCCAAGTTAGCATCTCTACTACCAAAATAATAATTTCAAAAAGCAGTAATTTTCAAGTCAGGTGCCTTTTCTGCCTAGTTAAAGCTGTGTGTAGGGAGTCATTTTCATGTTGAATTCCCTTCTTCATTTAACCGCTCTATAATTTGAAGAAACTAGTAATATGATACCCTCTGAATTATGGGCACAAATCCACTTACAATCTCAAAGTATCCTGAAATATTATTTAGTTTTTCCATTTGTGTAGAAACAATAAATCCAAGTTTCACTCCAGACTTAAAAACATCATTTTAAGGTTACCTTCATCAATTTTTTTGAATAAGCTAAATCTTTTGTCAGTCAGTGGTAATTGAGGGTTTCTTTATAAAACTCTGTCTTATCAATTATTGAATCTACAAAGTACAAAGTGATAAAGTTATGGCACAAAGGCAGAAACATAAAAAGAATAATTGGGGGAAAGGAAGAGAAGAGGTGTAAGAGAAGAAAGGGATGAAATAAAGAAGAAAATAGGGAAAGAGGGAAGAACAAAGAGAAACCTTCTGAAGGGCAGGAGACTTCCTCAGTATAAATAGAAGTTCAACTTTACTACAATGGCCAGTTCTATTGAGTTAGGTAGGGTATTAAGTGACCACCAAGGCTAGCACACACATGATCAATGGAGATTTTCTAAACTCAAAGTCATACAGAGGTCAGGTTAAGTTTGTTTTATGCCTTGACAAGATTCAACTCTTTCTTCTATTTGGTTCATGGGAAAATTTGTGAGAAACACAAACTTTGGTAGGGAGAACTAAAGAGTCAGGATTCTAAACAGAAGAGCTTGGCTTTGGACTCTGGAAATAATTCTAAACAGCATCCGGGAAGCAGACAAGTCCCAGTTAATGTCCTGAATATTTGTTTCCCTCTATAATTTAGCATTGATTGAACCTGAGGACTTAACAGAATTCAGGACATAACTCAGCAGCCATCATTGTTCTTGCAACATTTGTTTAAAAAGTGAAATCTTCAATATCCACTAGCCATATCAACAGTTAACACTCAAAATATATGCAACAAATAGTGTCTTATTTGGTATCATTTCATGAGTTTAAAATATTATCAGTTTTTCCCCAAGAGTTCCTATACCCACAATAGAACTGCCAGAGATGAAAAGTAAAACAAGAAGAAAGGTCATGTGGAGAGGATGGAAGAATTCAACAAAATATTACTACCATATTTTAATTTTTTTATTAAACAGAAAGACATCTCGGAAGGATGTGATTTCCTTCTCTATAGTAAACTATCTCTCTGAAATATCAGTCTGGATTTTCCACAGAAAGAGACTAAGGTAAAACTTAGCATTTGGAAAAAATTCAAACTTGAGGTGATGTCTGTTATTTATAAATATGTGATGAATTTTTCCAGTTCTTAAAGAAATCCAATTGGTTCATTCACCTAGTGTTTTCGTCAGTTTTGTTCTTTTGTTGTTGGGCTTTTTTTGTATTGAGTCTATTCACATTATGAATTTTATTGCTAGGTAAATGGAAATCTATTAATAGATTATGATTCCAAATTATCAGTGTTTTGTTTTTCTTTTTAAATACAATGATTTACATTAAAAATAACTTAAGAACCACTAGTGTTTATAGAGCATGGTGTGAAAACAGCATAAACTGTCAATAGTGTTTACAAAACTCAACAAAGTAAATATCATTAGCTTTGTTGGATTAACAGATGACTGGGGGCTATGCACCGCTCTAGTTGAATGAACGGCATGGGTGTTGCTGGTTTATCTTTGATCTTTTGGGGGGCCTACCACCCAGCTCCCAAATAAATCACACACGGAGGCTTATTATTACTTATAAATGCCTAGCCTTAGCTTGACTTATTGCTATCCAGCTTTACTTAAATTATCCCATCTAGTTTTTGCCTTTAGGCTTTTACCTTTCTCTATTTCTGTATACCTTTCATTATTTCTTATTCTGTGGCTTGCTGTTTAGCTGGGTGGCTGGACCCTGGTGTCCTCCTCCTTCTCTGGCCACTTCTTCCTCTCCTCCCAGATATTTCCTTCTATTTATTCTCTCTCCCTGCCAGTCCTGCCTATAGTTTCTCCTGCCTTGCTCCTGGCTGTTCTTTATTAGACCATCAAGTGTTGTAGACAGGCACAGTAACACAGCTTCACAGAGTTAGATAAGTGCAACATAAACAAAAGTAACACACTTTAAACTAATATTCTACAACATGTGAGCTTTGGAATCCCACACGTGTGTTCAAATCTAAGTTATGATGTTAAGCAAATGTATATCTATTTGTCTCCCTTCTTTGCCTCACTTAATTCTGATAAAATGCCATTATTAATGCTTATTTCATGCTCATTATGAATTAGAGATGTACTAGTGTATGGTTAAGTACTCGGTATCATTTTGTTTCTCTCACGTTAAAGTATCTTGCATCAAGCTATAGAGTTATGAAAGGGAAATTCTGGGAATCATACCCAGATTTACTTAATCTAAAAATGAAAATCATACAGTTCAAATAATCACAATGCAAAATTTCAAATTCATTTAATATGTGTAATAAGTATTAGTATTACATAATTCCACTGTAGTTTGAATATAGTCACAGAAATGTTACAGGAGTATTTAAAAATAATGGTGCCTTGAAGGCAAACAGATTTCAGACAAGACATTGGAAAAATTATATTGAGTTTACTTGAAAATAAAACTAGCATCTCACTTTGCTTTTTAGGTTCTTGCTTTTGGTGGCAATATGGAGCCTTTAAAATCACTCTCTTGATTGAGTCTCCAGGGAACACTCCTGAGGTTACACATGGATCCTCCCAAATGTGTAACAATGTCATGGAGATCAGAGAAATCTAGTAACCATGTCAAGTGGCAAAAACAAGATTTTAGCTCAAGCAGGCCTGGTGGCAAAACTTAGTTCTTAAAGCACAAATGAATTAGGACACCAAGGTCTCTTTATCAGAAATGATAGCATTGCATGGAGCCACACACAAATACACAAATATATTTAAATGTCTATCCCTAAAAATCTCAGGGGAGAGAAATTTTAAATAAACTGCAAAGCTCCAATAGAATTATTTTGTTCAAGGGCTCTTTAACCAGGCATGCTCCAACTGTGCAGCCACCTGGGCCTTACCTAAGTGTTCTACTCTTGTATGCTGCAGAAGTTTCTACTGAAGGCCAATCTTCTCCCTACAACTCACCATGAAGCACTCTCTTCAAAGACTGAGAATGATTAACAAAATTCCAGCAACTTCTATTCCACATGTGGGACGAAGGTAAACTCCCATTTATATTTCAAGATACCTGAAACCTACATTTCCAAGGTTATCAATGACGTTGAAGCCTTGTCATTGGCTAAAGTAGTGTCAGTTCTTAAACTCACTAAAGCTTAAAATAGATGGAACTGGAGATTCTGAAATTGTCATGTAATATGCATGCACTTCAACTTTGTTAAGCACATATCTTGCTCACATTCTGTGCCTTCTATTTCATGGGTTGATTAGTATATAGGACATGTTTAACACATGTTAGAGGTGTGGGTGTCACTATCCAAACAGAAACAGTTTTTCTGCTTCTCCACTGTCAAAAGAAGAGGCCTTAGGCTTGAGCAAATAAATACAGAGCAACATGCCACTATTTCCTCCTATTCTCTTCATACAGTTCCCAAGTTTTTCTGAGTTTTATTTTGTCATGAACTGCCACTGAGTCTACCCTAAGAATATTTGACTACTCTGCCTTTTTTTTTCTCTTTTAAGTGAGGAATCATTTGAAGAAAAGCAGAATTCCTGATTTTAAAAAAAATCTCCAGGGTGTTTAGTGTCAATCTTTGGGAATACTGACATTGTACCTCTCTAGAGTCAGCAACATTGGCCTGACCCATACATTTTATTTCTACTCTAATTATAGTTATTGTTAAAGAAGTAGGATTTTGACTTTAAGATTTTCTTAATTCTAGGTATCACTGCAGAATTCCATAGACTATATGTTTTATACAACAGAAATTGATGTACACATAATTTTGAAGACTAAAATTCCAAGATCAGGATTTTATCAGAGTGGGTTTCTAGTAAAGCACATCTTCTTGACTTGTATACAGCTAACTGCTTTCATTATATGGTCACATGACCTGTCACATATCAAGAGAAACAGGCTTATTTCTCTTCTCTTAGCGAAAACAGTTATATTGAAAAGGGCCCCATTTTTTTACAATGTTCTGCTCCATGAACTTACTTAACTTTATTATGTCCTTGAAATAATCTCATCTACAAATACAATCACACTGTGAATTAGAACTTCAATATATGAGCTTGCAGAAAATATAACATAGATTTTAATAGTGATTACACATTGAGGCCAAACGCGCATCCTGAATTTGCCAGAGCAGCTACCCATTTTGTCTGCTATTAAGTGTCCCATCCATTCAGTTCTGTGTTGTATTCTCAGTAAATTATGTGGTCTCCCTAAGCATGTTATCTCCAATAAGCCTTGATTTCTTTCTCTCTGGCTAGGTTTGTCATAAATTGAACCATAGTAAAAGTGTTAGTGTCAGTCCTGCTTGGCTGACACTTTGATACTAAGTGTATCTTTGTAATCTATAAAAATGGCTTCAAAGATCAACATTTAATGCTACAGCCTTCTCTGACAGTTGGCTGGCTCTGTTTCAAACTACTCATTAATCATTACCTTTATGTCCTCTAGCCTTGAGGCCTGCTGCAGTGCCTTTTCACTCTCCTTGTCAAACCTTCAGTGGGGAGAGTTTAAGTGTAACAATGCACACCTGTAGGTCTTCGTGAGAGGCAGGATAAATCCAAGGATGAGGTACCCCTCCTCCTTTTTTCTTTTCTTCTTTTCTGTCTCCTCTTTCGCGTTTCCTTCTCTCCCCACCCCACCCCCGTCCTCCATGTGTTTCCCCCTCCCTGTTCCCTCATATACCTTTTCTTCATTCCCTCCTTCCTTTCCTCCTCATTTCCTCTTAGATATAATATTTGTTTTCAAATTTGAGCGGAGTCTCTTCCTCCCCGATACCTGCCAAATTTCCTTCTTTCTCAGACTTTTGTTTTCTGTCTGAACTCTGAAATGACTTGCACAGCTGCCCTCCTTGCTATGTTGCTATATTTTCCTCAGACTTTAGCTTTGTAAGAATTTTACAAAAAGTTTTCTCTTCTACTACTACTGAATCTCAGCCCGACTTTAAGGCAAACAATACAATCCTTGTACTCAATGAGAGGATTAGATACCTGCTATATAGAAACTATCTCTCTGTCACTGCTACAGCTCAGCAGGTTTCCTTATTGGGACTAAAAACTGATTTTAGAGCAGAAAGCAATGTTCAAACCAGTTTTCCTCACACTGATATAATTCAACAAAAAGTGAAAATTTCAGGTAGATATTTGTGTCCTCCATCAATAGAGACATAGTCATCCCAAATTCAAGATGCAGATTAAATGGCATATCTATCACATGGAATTAACAATTCCTTTGGCCAATATTTACTCAGGAATGTAGGTTCAAAATATAGATTTTAGGTATATTGAAATTACTAAAACATATTAGTGTAGTGATATTTTGTTTATGCTCTAACAAATAAAGCTTGCCTAGGAATCAGAGTGCAGAGCTAGCCACTAGCTAACTATAGAGGCCAGGCAGTGGTGGCACATACCTTTAATCCCAGCAGTTAGGATTTCATGCCTTTGATCCCAGTACTTGGGAGGAGGAAACAGGAAGTGATATGGCTGGGCATAGAGAGGGCTATAAGGTAAGTGGAGACCGGAGCTCAACCCTTTACAGGCTGGGGAGTTGGCAAGGTAAGATGTAGCTGTGGCTTGCTCCTTTTTCTCTCTTACCTTTCAGCAGTTACCCTGATATCTGGTTCTGGGTTTTTATTATTAAGACCAATTAGGATTTGTGCTACATATTAATGAAATTCATTTCATTGTTATCTGAAACTTTTTACCCCAAATTGTGCTGTGCTTATATATGGCCAAAGTAAAATTGCCAAGGTCAGACTCCAAGAAATGTTAGCCCAGTGAAAATCAGGCTGAACCTAGTTTCATCCTTGTCTTTTTGAGGATCTATTTTTCCCTGTCTGCTGTGAAGCCTATAGGGAATTGCCACAGGCAATGCCTGCTAAATTATATGATGATGGAAGAAGTGAAATGTTCTAAATTTGAGAGTAGTGAGGGGTTCCCAACTCATTTAACTATTCCTTTGAAATTGTAAGTCACATGAGTTATATCTCAACAAAACCAATAAAGAATGAAAACATTAATATAAAATAAGTTTATGTATTAGAAGTTCAAATTTAAAATTTGAAAATTTAGATTACACATGAGGCATGTTTTTTGTTTCCATTGGACATAGATAAACTACATTTTATTTGGTGCCAGAATGAAGTCAAGACTCTATGGCAGAGGGGTAATGTGGCAGCATAATCTGGCTTTTGACTACGTTTCTGGTAGGCTATGATAGTTTCTCTGCTACTCATCATCGGGCTTCCACCTTATGCTTGCAGAGCATGACTCGTCTGGAGTACAGAAATACCACATAGGTCCAGAAACTGAAAGAGCCAGGAGTCATTTATGGAGATTCATTTTTACTATCTTTACGACCTAGAAAAACAAGAGGTAGGGTTTTATCTCTTTCAAAGGCCAGTATCCTCGGCATAGAGAACAAAGAGTCCCTGAAGACACAGATATTGATGTGTGAGTGTCCTTCACATCCACATCTTTTATTCCACAGCAGATTGGATGTTGTGATCATAGAAAATGAGAGCAGGTGAGAGACTTCAAGAGAAAAACCAGTTCCACAATTTTGAGCCAAATTTGGAGCAAACTTTAACTAAGTACCTGCCAGGTAAAAAAGTGACTCTGGTCAGGTCTACCTCTGGGTTCCCAAGAAATGGCCCTGAGTCACATTTTACAGGGGCTTAAAAAGTCAAAACCCATAATTCATTGCATTTCCCATTAGGTCCAATCAGGGACAAACACACATCCTCACACATTTCTGGCCTACATACCTCCCACCTACATGCAACTAAGCACATCTAGTATAGTTGGTTCAAACAAACGTGTTTAGGGAAATAAAAACATGTGGCTTGTTATTTCTCAAGAACTACAGCTTCCAGCATTCCAGGAAGTTACCTTGTCCTTGGCAGGTGTGGCTTACAGGTCAACTTTGGGTATTACAGTGGCCAGCATGAGAATACTGAAGAAAAGAAGATTCACATTGTAGGTGGGATAGACATGACACATGATTTCATCAAACCAGTCAGAATAGGATGAAGTTTTCTGTTCAAACACCAGAAACAGGACATGATTGTGTAAATCAAGTCATCACTATGGAAATCTAGATCATATAGATAAAGGAAATACATAAAAATAAAACCAAACCAATATAAAAAGATCTTGAAGCCAGTACTAAATAAAGGTTAAGAGATACAGTCTATCTGATCCAAGAGTATAGAAGTAACTAACAATCCAGCCAAAGTAACTGAATTAGAAGCCAACAAAGCTGGTTCATGTCAGGACTACAACAGGCTGTCTGAGGATTCTATTTGAAAGCAATGAAATGTGAGTAACCCTTTCCATAGATGTGAAGTTTGTACTTTAAATCAAAACTGAAAATGAATACTTCAAAGGAAATTGTTCCTTAAGAAGTAGGAGGTTGTTACATGGCTTGTAATATCTTATTTATAGAGTCATATTCATTACCTAAGGAGTAGCTGGAATCCATCCTAGACATGACCCTCCCCAGGGATTCATTAGCCCACATTAGATTCAGTTTCCTCCTTAGGTAAGCATTCCTCTTACAGACCAATATCAAACTCAGAGTGTATAAAAGACACCACCTATTTACTTTTGATTCACTCTTTCGATCACTCAAACATGGAATCCACCTCGGTATTACATAGAAAATCTTCTGTGGATCACCAGTGACTTTTATGTCACCACATTCAATAGCAGTTTCTTAATTTTCTTCATATCTGTCTTCTCAACAGTACGTAACAAAAAGATGACTTCTCTTCTCTAAAATGTTCTTATCTTGGCATCTCTACTACTGTAAGCCTCTGATAACAAGCTTCTCATTGAGTGACTACGTTTTCTGAACTTACTCAGCTGGCTATTCTTCCCACACCCAATTTAGACAAAGGTACCCAAGAGTTCATTGCTGTGGGATGGTCTGTATGTCAAGTGTGTTGCTGATTGGTCAATAAATAAATCACTGATTGGCCAGTGGCTAGGCAGGAAGTATAGGCGGGACAAGGAGGAGAATAAAGCTGGGAAGTGGAAGGCTGAGTCAGAGAGACACTGCCAGCTCCCTCGATGACAAACATCATGTGAAGATGCCAGTAAGCCACAAGCCACGTAGCAACTTATAGATTTATAGAAATGGATTAATTTAAGCTGTAAGAACAGTTAACAAGAAGCCTGGCATGGCCATACAGTTTGTAAGCAATATAAGTCTCTGTGTTTACTTGGTCGGGTCTGAGCGGCTGTGGGACTGGCGGGTGAGAGAGATTTGTCCTGACTGTGGGCCAGGCAGGAAAACTCTAGCTACAGTTCATAATTCCTTTTTATTTACACATCAGCTTCCCATGATCTCATTTATCTGCAGTGCTGTAGGATGGTCTGTATGTCAAATATATTAAATGTTAATGGTGTCTATATTTTCTTAGACTTCCCTCTAAGGTCTATTAAAGCAGTCTCTTCTTATTTTTGGTTTCACTTTCTATCATTTTGCCCCCTACTTGGAAAATCATAATCAGAAAACATTAAGTGGAAAATTCCAGAAAAAAATCATGAACTTTAAATTTCATACTGTTCTTAGTGGTGTGATGAAATCTTGTGTTTTGCTCTATCCCACCTGCAATGTGAATCTTCCCTTTGTCCAGCATTTCCATTCTGTATATACTACCTGTTCACCCGGCACTCAACCACTGATTTTGTAATTGGAACAACTGCTATAAAATCACACCATGTATGTTAGTAAAAATCAGTGTAACTGGCAAATTGGATACAACAAAAAAAAAAAGAAGATGGGTACAGAGTTTTAAGTGACGCAGCTTAATAAGGAAAGGAAACAACTCAAACCAGCCAGACAGCTCAACGGTTAAAAGAGCTTGCAGTGAAGCCTGACAACCTGAGCTCCCCTGAACCCACACAGTAGGAGAGAACCTACTCCTTCAAGTCGGCTCTGAACTCTATATGTGCTACAACACATGTGGTCCTGAAACACAAATTTAAAAATATCAAAAAAATTAAATTGTATGCTAAGTTTTCTAAAATCTGTCTTAAGATACTGTTGTTTCACAGTGCCTAACTTGTAAATTAAACTTTATCATAAGTCTGTATATATATATATAGTATAAATAGGATCAATGTGCATCCACCAAAAGTCTTGAAGTACATCACTATGGATAAGGAAGAGTACTGTATGTCATTAATTCCTTTCCACCTCAAACTTCAGGCATTTCCCACATTTTCATATTAGTCTGGAAATATTCTAAAAAAGTACACAGGCTGAATGGTTTAAACCACAGAGGTATGTGTCTCACATTCAGGTAGCTGAATATGTCCAACTGGATGATTGATGTCATTTCAGGTTCTTTTTCTGATTTGCAGATAACCACCTTCTTGCTGTGTGTAGTCTCACTGCATCTTTCATGAGACATGCTGGTGTCATCTTCTTTTACGACTCTCCCATGATAATTTTCTTTAACCTTTGTCACATCATCAATGGCCTGTTTCCAAATAGCCACATTGGAAGTAGAGATTCAATCTATGAATTGGGTGGGATGCAATTTCATCCAGAGTATCTTTTCTGTTTAATCTTTCTTGTTTCAGACAATAGCCCTCAAATCTGTTTATTCCCAAATCTTGAGGTATATTTCCCTTATTTTAATGCCCTTAATCAATAGAATTGGTTGATATATTGAGTATTTCTCAAGATATCTTGAACCAGTCCACCTTTTTTCACTGACTCTGCTCTTATCCAAAGCCACTTTTCAATATGTATGTCTGATTCAGACTTCCCACCAATTCTATTCCAGTATAGTATTACTTTGAAAATAAATCAGATCATGTTGCCCCTGACTTTGAATGCACAATTTTTTTTCTGTTGTTTGAACCCAAAACTGTTATGTTGGGCCCATGTCTTCTGTTTATTTCTGCATCAAATAATTATAAGAGTGCTTGGTGCATAGTAGATGTTCAATGAATACTTGCCATATGAATAATTGCTTAATTAATCTAATATATAAACTATCCGATGAAGTTATACTCATCAACTTGATTCTCATATTTTGGCATGTGTCTCTCTGCGTACTGTGTGTACACGTGTGTTCAGAAGTGAGTGGGCACATTGTATGTGGGTGCACATAGAGGACTGAAGCTAGGATGACATCATAGCATTTCTTGATAGCTCTCCACTTTAATCATTGAGCCAGGGTATCTGTTAACTTAGTTAAACTTAATTTTGAGACATCCTCATATCTAGAACAGAGTCATCAGAAGTTGAGTGTGGGTGACAACTCTGGCTGGAGATAAAAAGCTGAGAATCTTGACTAACCTTGCTCTCCTTCTTACTTCTTAGATCATAAGCTTTGAGGATAGTTTAGGTTAAAATAAATGTCTAAACTAATCCGTTTCACTTTATTTAATTCATTTAAATTTTTATTTTTAATTCGATTTTATGGGTATGGATGTTTTGCCTGTATGTATTATCATGTGTCCACCCAGTTAAGGTGATGGATTCTCTGAAACTGGAGTTAAAGATGGTTGTGAGCCTCCATGTGGATGATGGCAATCAAAATAGGTCCTCTGGAAGAGAAACCAGTGCTCTTAACTACTGAACTATCTTTCCAGACTCCACTTATTGCCCTTTCTTAAATGATGACACTTAAATGTTGATAAGCCATAAAATGTTAAAGGTGAACTTCATACATTAGGAACCAATAATAACAAATATCTCTCCAAATTCTCAGATTCTATTATAGCCAAGAAAACACATCATGGTAAAAACTAGCTTCTTCTTTCTCTAAGTTCTTTTGTAAATTTCTTTGACAGTAAGCATAGATCAAAATATATGGTTTATGAAAAAATTACTTGTGAGGATTAGAAACAAATACAATACCTATTTTGCTCATAAAAAAAATACACCAAATGGTGTAATTGGGGTTAAAAAAAAAAACTTGCCCTAAAGACACATAGAAAGCCTTACAGAAACAAGACAAGAAAATACTGATTTCCTTACTTAATTTACTCTTTTTTTGTTTTGTTTTCATTTTTCTTTATTAAGAAATTTTCTACTCACTCTACATACCACCCACAGATCCCATCTCCTCCCTCCTGCCACCCCTCAGACCTTCCTCCCAAGCCAACTCAAATCCCCACATCCCCCAAGTCAAGTTTTCCCATAGAGAGACAGCAGAGCCCAACACACTGAGCCTAGGCAGGTCCAAGCCCCTCCACACTGCACCAAGGCTGTGCAAGGCATCATACCACCAGCACTGGGCTCCTAAAAGCCTCCCCATGCACCAGGGATGGATCCTGATCCCCCTGTCTGGTTACTCCCCAAACAGTTTGAGCCAAACAACCATCTTCCTTATCCAGAGGGCCTAGTCTAGTCCCATGGGGGCTCCACAGCCACTAGTCTACATACAGTTCATTGGCTTCCACCAGTGTGGCCGGTCATCTCCGCATGTCTTCCCATTATGATCTCAACGTTCCCCAGCCTGCAGCCCCCTCTCTCTCATCGATTGGATTCCTGGAGCTCAACCTGGTGCCTGGCCATGGATCTCTGCATCAACCTCCATCAGTCACTGGACAAAGGCTCTATGATGGCGGTTAGGGTATTCACTAGACCGGTTACCAGAGTAGACCAGTCCAGGCACCTTCTAGACCACTGCCCACACTCCCAAGTAGGGTAAACCTTGTAGATTCCTGAGAGCCTCCCCAGGACCCTGCCTCTTCCTATTCCCATGACGTCCTCATTTATCATGGTATCTCCCTCCTTGCCCTCCCACTCTGTCCCTGTTCCAGCTTGACCCTCTCATTTCCCTATGTTCTCATCCCCCACTCCTCGCCCTCCACCTCCCCCGCAGTCCCAGGTCATTCATGTAGATCTAATCCACTTCTCTTTCACTGGGCCATTCATGTGTCCCTCCTAGGATCTTTCCCTGTTAGCTAGCCTCTCTGGAGCTGTGGGTTGCAGTCTGACCATCCCTTCCATCACATCTAGTATCCACTTAGGAGTGAGCACATACTATGTTTGTCCTTCTGAGTCTGGGTTACCTCACTCAGGATGATATTTTCTGGTTCCATCCATTTTACTGCAAATTTCATGATATCATTGTTTTTTACTACTGAGTAGTACTCCATTATGTATACGTGCCACATTTTCTTGATCCTTTCTTCAGTTAAGGGGCATCTAGGTTGTTTCCAGGTTCTTGCTCTTACAAATAATGCTGCTATGAACATAGTTGAGCATGTGTCCTTGTAGTAAGAGTGAGCATTCCTTGGGTATATGCCTAAGAATGGTATAGCTGGGTCTTAAGTAAGACATATTCTCAATTTTCTGAGAAACCACCATATTGATTTCCAGAGTGGCTGTACAAGTTTGCATTCCCACCAACAATGTAGGAGTGTTCCCCTTGCTCCACATCCTCTCCAACATAAGCTGTCTTCAGTGTTTTTGATCTTAGCCATTCTGACAGGTGTAAGATGGTAACTCAGAGTTGCTTTGATTTGCATTTCCCTGATGACTAAGGATGTTGAGCAATTCCTTAAATGTCTTTCAGCCATTTGAGATTCTTCTGTTGAGAATTCTCTGTTAAGCTCTATAGCCCATTTTTTTGTTTGTTTGTTTTTTTGTTTTTCGAGACAGGGTTTCTCTGTGTAGCTTTGCGCCGTTCCTGGATCTCACTCTGTAGACCAGGCTGGCCTCGAACTCACAAAGATCTGCCTGCCTCTGCCTCCCAAGTGCTGGGATTAAAGGCGTGCACCACCACCACCCGGCTTATAGCCCATTTTTTAATTGGAATGTTTAGTATTTTGAAGTCTAGCTTTTTGAGTTCTTTATATATTTGAATATCAGCCCTCTGTCAGATGTGGGGTTGGTGAAGATCTTTTCCCATTCTGTAGGCTGTCATTTTGTCTTATTGACCATGTCCTTTGCTCTACAAAACCTCAGTTTCAGGGGGTCCCATTTATTAATTGTTGCTCTCAGTGTCTGTGCTACTGGTGTTATATTTAGGAAATGGTCTCCTGTGCCAATGCGTTCAAGTCTACTTCCTACTTTCTCTTATATCAGTTCAGTGTAACTGGATTTATGTTGAGGTCTTTGATCCACTTGGAGTTGAGTTCTGAGCATGGTGACAGATATGGATCTGTTTGCAATCTTCTACATGTTGACATCCAGTTATGCCAGCATCATTTGTTGAAGATGCTTTCTTTTGTCCATGATACAGTTTTGGTTTTTGTTAAAAATCATATGTTTATAGGTATGTAGATTAATGTGAGTTCTTCAATTTAATTCCATTGGTTCACATGTCAGTTTTTATGACAGTACCAAGCTGTTTTTATTACTATAGCTCTATAGTAGAGCTTGAGGTCAGGGATCATATGATGCCTCCAGAGGTTGCATTATTATACAGGATTCTTTTAGCTATCCTAGGATTTTTGTTTTTACATTTAAAGTTAAGTATTGTTTTTTCCAAGTCTGTGAAGAATTGTATTGGGAATTTGATGGGGATTGCTTTGATTCTGTAGATTACTTTTGGTAAGATTGACATTTTTACTATGTTAATCCTACCTATCCATGAGCATGGGAGATCTTTCCATTTTCTGATATATTCTTCAATTTCTTTCTTCAGAGACTTAAAGTTCTAATCATACAGGTCTTTAACTTGCTTAGTTAGGGTTACCCCAAGGTATTTTATATTACTTGTGGCTATTGTAAAGGGTGATGTTTCTCTGGTTTCTTTCTCAGTCTAATTTTCATTTGTATATAAGAGGGCTACTGATTTTTTTGAGTTAATCTTGTATCCTACCACATCACCGAAGGAGTTTATCAGCTGTAAGAGTGTAAGAGTTCCCTGGTAGAATTTTTGGGGATATATATATATATATATATATATATATATATATATATATTATCATATCATCTGTAAGCAGTGAAAGTTTGACTTCTTCCTTTCCAATTTGTATCTCCTTGATCTCCTTTTGTTGTCTAGTTAGAACTTCGAGTACTATGTTGAATAAGTATGAGGAGAGTGGACAGCCATGTCTTATTCCTGATTTTAGTGGAATCTCTTTGAGTTTCTCTCCATTTAATTTGATGTTGGCTGTTGGCTTGCTGTAAATTGCCTTTATTATGTTTAGGTATGTTCCTTGTATTCCTGATCTCTCTAGAACCTTTATCATGAAGGGGTATGGGATCTTTTTCAAAGATCAAAGGCTTTTTCAGCATCTAATGAGATGATCATGTGGTTTTTTTCTTTCAGTTTGTTTATATGGTGTATTACATTGACAGATTTTCCTATGTTGAACCATCCATCCATCCCTGGGATGAAGCCTACTTGGTCATGCTGGATAATTTTTTTGACGTGTTCATGGATTCAGTTAGCCAGTATTTTATTGAGGATATTTGCATCAATATTCATGAGGGATATTGATCTGTAATTCTTTCTCTTTGTTGCATCTTTGTGTGGTTTGGGTATCAGGGTAACTGTGGCCTCATAAAAAGAGTTTGGTAAGGTTCCTTCTGTTTCTATTGTGTGGAACAATTTGAAGAGTATTGGTATTAGCTCTTCTTTGAAAACCTGGTAGAATTCTGTGCTGAAACCATCTGGTCTTGGGCTTTTTTTGTTGGGAGACTTTTAATGACTGTTTCTATTTCCTTAGGGGTTATTGGTCTATTTAGTTTATCTCGTCTTGACTAAATTTTGGTATGTGGTACCTATCTAGAAAATTATCCATTTCTTTTATATTTTCCAATTTTGTGGAGTACAGGCTTTTGAAGTATGACCTGATGATTCTCTATATTTGCTCATTGCTTGTTGTTATTTCCCCCCTTTCATTTCTGATTTTGTTAATTTGGATTTTCTCTCTGCTTTTGGTTAATTTGGATAAGGGCTTGTCTATCTTGTTGATTTTCTCAAAGAACCAACTCTTTGTTTAATTGATTCTTTGTATTGTTCTCTTTGTTTCTATTTTACTGATTTCAGCTCTCAATTTGATTATTTCCTGGCATCTGTTTCTCTTGGGTGAGTTTACTTCTTGTTGTTCTAGAGCTTTCAGGTGTGCTGTTAAGACACTAGTATGAGATTTCTCCAACTTCTTTATGTGTGCATTTAGTGCTATGAATTTTCCTCTTAGCACTGCTTTCATAGTGTCCCATAAGTTTGGGTATGCTGTACGTTTGTTTTTATTGAATTCTAGGAAATCTTTAATTTCTTTATTTCTTCTTTGACTCATTGGTGATTCAATTGGGCATTATTCAGTTTCCATGAGATTGTAGGCTTTCTGTAATTTTTTTGTTATTGAAATCTAACTTTAAGCCTTGGTGGTCTGATAAGATACAGGAGGTTATTTCAATTTTTTTATCTGTTGAGATTTGCTTTGTGATCAAGCATGTGGTCAGTTTTGGAGAAGGTTCCATCGAGTGCTAAGGAGAAAGTATAATCTTTTGTGTTAGGGTGGAATATTCTGTAGATATCTAGTAAGTGTATTTGAGTCATAATGTCTCTTAGTTCCCTTATTTCTCTGTTAAGTTTCTGTCTGGCAGACCTGTCCATTGGTGAAAGTGGGGTGTTGAAGTCTCCCATTACTAGTGTGTGGTGTTTCATGTGTGATTTAAGCTTTATTAATGTTTCTTTTACACATGTTAGGTGCCTTTGTATTGGGCGCATAAATATTCAGAATTGAGACTTCATCTTGTAGGATTTTTCATGTGATAAATATGTAATGTCCTTCCTGATCTCTTTCGATTGATTTCAGTTTGAAGTTCATTTTATTGGATATTAGGATAGCTACATCAGCTTGCTTCTTAAATCCATTTGATTGGTAAGTCTTTTCCCAGCCTTTTATTCTGAGATAGTGTCTGTCTTTGAAGTTGAGATGTGTTTCTTGTATGCAGCAGAAGGATGGATCTTGTTTTCATATCCATTCTGTTAGTCTGTGTCTTTTTATAGATGAATTGAGACCATTGATATTAAGGGATATTAATGATTAGTGATTGTTAATTCCTATTATTTTTTAGTGGTAGTGTTGTATGTTGCCCTTTTTTGGTATTTGTTGGTGTGGGACTATCTATTGCCTGTGTTTTCATGGGTGTATCTAACTTCTTTAGGTTGGATTTTTCCTTCTAGTGTTTTCTGTAGGGCTAGATTCGTGAGAAGATATTGTTTAAATCTGGTTTTATCATGAAATATTTTGTTTACTTCGTCTATGTTGATTAAAAGTTTTGCTGGGTATAATAGTATGGGTTGGCATTCATGTTCTCTTAGTATCTGCATAATGTCTGTCCAGGACCTTCTGGCTTTTAGAGTCTCCATTGAGAAATCAGGTGTTATTCTTATGGGTCTGCCTTTATATGTTACTTGGCCTTTTTCCTTTGCAGCTCTTAATATTTTTTCTTTATCTATATGTTTAGTGGTATGATTATAAATGTGTCGAGGGGACTGTTTTTTTGGGTCCATTCTATTTGGTGTTCTGTAATGTGTTTGTATCTTTATAGGCATTTCCTTCTTTAGGTTGGGAAAGTTTTCTTCTATGATTTTGTGGGATATATTTTCCCTGCTTTTGAGTTGGTATTCTTCTCCTTCTTCTATCCCTATTATTCTTAGGTTTGGTCTTTTCATGGACATTTTGGGTCATGATTTATTGGCTTTAGTGTTTTCTTTGACTGATGAATCTATTTCCTCTATCGTATCTTCAGCGTCAGAGGTTCACTCTTCCATCTCTTGCATTCTGTTTGTTATGCTTGTATCTGTAGTTCCTGTTAGTTTACTCAGATTTTCTGCTTCCAGCATTACCTCAATTTGTGTCTTCTTTATTGTCTCAATTTCAGTTTTCAAATTTTGAACTGTTTCCCATACTTGTTTAATTGTTTTCTCTTGGCTTTCTTTAAGGGATTTACTGACTTCTTCCAAGTTTTTGTTCGACTTTTCCTTAAATTCTTTATGGGAATTTTTCATTTGCTCTTTAAAGATCTCTATCATCCTCTTAAGGTCATTTTTAAGGTCAATTTCTTCTGTGTCTTCTGTGTTGAGATGTTCAGGTCTTGCTAATTTTGGTTCTGATGGGGCTATATTGGTTTTTATGTTGTTGACTGTATTTTTGCATTGGCATCTACCCATCTCTTTCTCCACTTGGTGCAAGTGGTGTCTATGTCTGAGGGAGCCTCTCTTGGTCTGATCGATACTCTTGGTCCAGTGGGAGCTCTTGGTCTTGTCGATGCTGATGGACTCTTTGTCTCAGGGAGTAGATCTTAGTCCAATTGGCACTCATGGGCTCTGTCTCAGGGAATAGCTGCAATCTTGGTGTGGGTAGGTTGGGAGGAGTGGGGCTTGTGGGTTACAGGGTCTGGTGGGGGATGGTGGTAGTCTGACCTGTCTGCAGTAGGTCTGCCTGCCAACTGGCCTGAAACTGGGACTGCAATGGGTGGTGGTGTAGGGGTGCAGGGTTGTGCCCCTGGGCCCAAATCCTAGGGGCTGGGGTGTTTGGGTATGAGGATAGAGACTCATCACTTAGTCCAATTGGGGTGCTGGTGAGCTCTGTCTCAGGGAACAGTTGCAGTCTTGGAGGGTGGGTTGGATTTGGGGAGGTGGGGCTTTTGGGTTACTGGGTCTGGTGGGGGATGGTGGTAGTTTGACCTGTCTGCAGGAGGCCTGCCTATTGGCTTGAGACTGGAATTGCAATGGGTTGTGGTGTAGGGGTACAGGGTTGAGATCCTGGGCTCAAAGCCTAGGGGCTGGGGTGTTTGAGTATGAGGACAGAGACTCACATCTTTGTCCAGTTGGGTGCTGGTGGGCTCTCACTTCATTTACTCTTAAAATGTGTTCTAATTGGTTCAACTGAAACTTCCTATGTCACATCCAGGTGTTTACTGCCAAATCCAAATGCATGCTCACTAATAATAAAGCAAGAGATGTTCCAATGTTTAATAGAAAGGTATCAAACTCAAATATGATAGAAATACAAAAATTTTCATTCTCAAAATAAAACAACCTCTCACCAGAGACCCTTTCTTCTGTTGTGAAAATTTTTGTTTCACATTTCTCTCTGCCTTGAGCTACACTCTCACATTAATACATTTATTTTGATCTCAGCTTATTACAATAATAAAAAATATGGCATGCCATTTATTGTTTGACCTGTCCTCAAGGGCCTTAATCTTCTAATACGATTGTTTTCTTGATGAGGGATTAGTTTAAAAATATAAATACTTTCTTCTTAAACACCCTAATGAAATTTCATAATAGAAACATTTTACAAAGGCTATAATATTTAATTTTTCATCCATGTCATCAGAGATCTTTTGAGGAAAAGTTTGTACTTTAGAAATACCACAATTAAAACATATGCTTTTTTGACACTAAAGAGATGACTCAGTAGTTAAGAGAACTTGCTGCTCTTACAGAGCACCCAGGTTGAATTTCTAGTGCCCATGTGGCAGCTTAACAATATTCTGTAACTCCAGTTCTAGGAGATTAGACAGCCTCTTCTGGCCTCTGCATACATGTGGTGAACATACCCATATGCAAGTAAACCAATCATACACATAAAAAATTTATATCTAATGTACATATGTATAAATGTCTATACATGTGCATATATATGAATATATATACTCATTACAGAAAACTGAAAACTTACATTGTTTTTTTTTCCAAGACGGGGTTACTATGTGTGATTCTGGCTGTCCTGGAACTCGCCCTGTAGACTAGGCTGGCCTTGACCTCATAGAGATCCATCTGCCTTTGCCTTCTGAGTGCTGGGAACAAGGGTATGAGCCATTGCTGCCCAACTACATTGTTTTCTGTAATGACAGATATCATTGTCATTTGCAATATAGATTTTTCTTAAATTTCATAATTTAGAAGACAGAAAGGGATATAATTTTGAGCATTTGGACACAGATCCATCCAAGATGTAGTTGTTTTAAGCAATCCATACTCTTATAGCAGAATTTGTACAAGGTAGCCTTTCACAGCCTTCTTTGCAGGAATCTTCTCATCATTACCTGACTTGACTAGGACAGATGGTAATCCAAGAAAACCCAATGAAGGAATTGACTTGAACTAGTTACAAGAATCCATCCTTCAAGACACAGGGACTCTTTAATGACAGTGGAAAACAGAACTGTAATCAGTTATGTAAGTGCAAGTAGCAGAATACAGAGTTACCTATAACCAAACAGGACAAAATATAAAGTAGCAGAGACCAGGGGGAATATCACCCACTTAAGAAACACAGAGAGACCAGTCTTGTCACTGATTTTCTGCTCAAGTACGTATGTCTCCACTGGCTTGACTCCATTTCATTTTCTAACTTCAAACACCCGTGATGGTGTTTGTTTTAGCTTAAAGTTCCATCCATATAAGGTGGCTCAAATGGGCTTTTATTCCCTGATCCTAGCTTGGTGTGCTACTTAATAATCTACTCTGTGTCTGAAGTTAACTAGCTTTTTCCTCTCAAATCAGGCTATTTGCCGAGCATGATCACATGTAAATGAGCTTTTAGCTCCTTAGTGAAAACTGCCAATTTTATTGGCCACAGATCCTGATCTTTAAACTGAAAATGGCAAGCAGAGAACAGCTTCCAGGGTCAGGAAATTTCTTGATCTGGTACAGATACAAAATTCTAGCAGCTTTATTCACAAAGAGCCAGGAGGGCACCATTACATCTGAGGGTTCAGGCTTTCCATCCTAGTTTATTGCAGTGGTAGAAAAGGGATTAAAAGGTCCTCTTATGACAGCAGAGTTCTGAACAAGCCACTTGAAATATTTTCAGACAAATTCATAACTGTCTGCAAAGGAAATATCTTGCTGATGTCACTGGGAGTTTGTCCTGAAGGCCTAAGAATTAGAGGCTTTAGCTTTTTTCTTTCTGAGAGTAGGTTGGAAAAGAGGAGGATGTGAATGTGTGGGAACACTTTGATATTCCTAGGCTCATACTTGGAGGTTTTATTTAGAGAGTTTGTGTTAGAAGAAATTTAGTACAACTTTTATTTCTTTTTTTATGCCTGGACTCTTGTCTCTTTCTACAATATCTTTCTAATTTTTTTTGGCAGGGCTGCAATTTTATCTGATTTATTTAAAGCTTTGATTGAATAGTATTTACAAGCCTATGTGGTAGTGCACATCTTTAATCCCAGCGTATAGAAGGCAGAAGCAGGCAGATTTCTGTTTCTATGAGTTCCAGGCCAGTCTGGTCTACAAAGCTAGTTCAGGACAGCCAAGGCTACACAGAGAAACCCCAGGCTCGGGGTAGGGAGCAGGATTCAGATTTAAAAGTAGATGCTAATCAAAACATAGTGGCACCCTCTTGTGATCCCTGGAGCAGGCTGAGGTACCAAGAGTGCCACTTAGAGAGCAGAGCAGGATGGCAAAACAAAGGTAGACAGCATTGGTGACATTGATTATTTTAATCATTATACTTAGGGTCTTGGCATGACTTCATGGACATTGTTTCTGTGAAGAAAAAAGCTTGTTTGGGATTTTTGGAGGGTGTGTAGGTATAACTAGACAAAGGATTCAACTGACTGGAACCTTTTATATGGGGAGAAAGGCTAAGACTTTGCTATAATTTGGAAATGAATAATATTTTTCAAGGTCAGGTATACATGGAATTCTTCATTTTTCATATGCACAGTAAGAAATTCTTATAATGTAGAGTAAAATTTATCACTGGATAAATCATTTCTATGTCTCAAGTATCTAGTAAAAGAATCCTAAAATAAAATTAGACACATACTCTTCGTTGTCTAAGTCAGCACCCTTTAAGAATAAGAGAATAAGATCATTAATTATACCAGATAACAAATAGAAAATACCGTGGCTCATAAATAAAACCTTATTTGTGATCATTTCCTCCTTGAAAATGGTTTTCTTCCAACTTTACACATAAAACAGTAGAAAGAGCCACTATGTAGCTATCGGAATAGATTCCAAATATAAAATATTTCTTACAACTGAAAATCATTCTGCTTCAGCTCTGTTTTTAAAATATTTGGTATATTTTTGAATTATGCATGTGGTGGTGGTTTGTGCATATGGGTACAGTGTCAGATGAGGCCAAAAGGGATGACACATTTCATGGAGCTGGAGTTACACATGACTGTGAGTTCTGTAATATGGGTGCTGGAAATTGAACACAAATGAACATGATATTTGGTTATTTTTCAGTTTGGGGTCAGCACAAACGATAGAGCTAACAAAAGTCTTATCCATTTCTCATGGTGGACAAAAATATGATATGCCTAGGAAAGGACGAGGTTCGCCATTGGCACTTAAGATGAACAGCTTTACAACATGATTCTAAATGATGATTTCCACACTTGAAGCCTGTTCAAAATGACACTTCTGGGGGTCCCCAGCAGCCAGAACTGCTGAATTGGGAAGTCTAGAGGTGGAGACCAGCATGCTTTGTTGGATAAGCCCTCTAGGTTATTTGATACAAGCAATGATTATAAACTTTGCTGCACATTGAAACTATTCAGAAATCTTAAAAATCAATCCTAGGATCCTTGCTCAGGATATTCTATCATGGGAGTACCACTGTGCTACCAAGATGGAGACGATATAACTCAGTCTAAGTAGTTAATTTAAAAACTACCTTGGTAGTTTTAAGGAGTAACAACTATGGCTTTCCCCAACTCCTGCCACACACACAAAGATTCTGATGTAATTCTATATGGGAGCTGAGGGGCTTCGGCATTGGTCAAACAAAAAAATATTCAATCATTGTTTTAAAAGACCTTTTTTATATCCCCCAAATTAAAACATTATCTCTCAAATTCTACAGGATAAAACATACACACAATTCTATGTATGTGTTTGTATGTATTACATGCAGATGGATGTGCAGGGTTCAGAGAAGGATGTTGGGTATCTTCCTTTATTGTTCTTTACCTTGTTCCTTTCTCTGAATTAGAAGATCTCTATTGTAGACAAATTTCTAAAGGTCTTATTAATAAAAACAAACCCAGAGCCAGGTATTGGGGTGAATGTTAAACGATCAGAGAAACAGAACAAGCCACAGCTAACCTCACCTTGCCAGTTCCTCAGCTGACCCTGTTTCCTCAGATGGAAAGCCTCTGAGTCCTCATCCAAATGGATCTCAGCTGAACTGGTGTAAAAGCTAAAAGCTTAATAAGGCTCTATCCTGGTCCTCATGCCTTATATACCTTGCTGCTTCCTGCCATCACTTCTGGAATTAAAGGCATGTGTCACCGTGCCTGGCTGTTTCCAGTGTGGCTTTGAACTCAGAGATCCAGATGGATCTCTACCTCCGGAATGCTAAGATTAAAGTCATGTGCTACCACTGTCTAAACCTATGTTTAATAAAGTGGTTGTTCTGTTCTCTGACCCTCAGATAAGTTTATTGGGGTGCACAATATATCAACCACACATTACTGTGGGTAGACTAGCTGGCAAGCAAGTTCAGGATGGTTTTGTTTCTTTTCTACATAGGCAATTTTAATAAGCAGACAGGATTCACACCTTTGCTTTAGATAGGAGATAGCAGCTAATATCATTGTAATAAATATGTCTCTCTCTGTTTCCCTTCTCTCCCACCATTCACTATCACTATGTTCCTACAGTTCAGCTCCATCAGGAAAATAAAAAGAGAAAAATAGGATTGAACTGAATTATACCAGGTATGAACAATGACAAGCCTCAGAGGCCTAGAGTCACTTCTCTCACACTGAATTGTTATTTAAAATGAATCTCTAATTGGAAGAATTTAGGTAGAATTAAGAAACTGAAATAAAAGATAATTTAGAACAAAAGGAGTTATCCAGCACTCTTAAGTCACATAAAACGTGTTCTATCATTTTTCCCACTAAAATGTCCACTTCTAATTTGCATTGTGTTTAGTAAAGATCATTTTGCCTGCAAATCATTTATTTCTCACTAAAAGAAATCCTGTTTCCTTCAAGAGGGCAACTGATGGAGTGTTTTGACTATCTTATAAAGTACTTTGGACAATTGAGTAGAAATAAATTGTATAAATAAAATATTTAGAGGAGTGTGGACACTGATCGTCTGATATTCATCTCTACTTCTAAGGAATTATTTAAGAATCTGAAGTAAAATCAACCAGATCATATTTTCAAAAAGCAAAAAAAAAAAAGTTTGTAGAATTTGGGCTGCTAAAGTGTCTTTCTAAAACATAGTCAAGCTTTTTGTCTGCTCATTCCATGGTCTGCGGAGTCATATGCTAGATATGAGGTTTCCTTTTCACCACATTTACTCTAACAAAATTCTGAGTTTTGTCACTTCATTATCACAACTTAACTGTATGACAGATAGTGAGAAAAATATGCAATCATTGTTTTAAAAGACCTTAATAACCCAGAAATTAAAACATTATCTCTCAAATTCTACAGGACAACACACATATGATTCTCTATGTGTGTTTGTGTGTGTTACATGCATATGGATGAGCGGGGGCCAGAAGAGGATGTTGGGTATCTTCCTTTGTTGTTCATTGCCTTGTTCCTTTTAAGATGAAGTCTCTTACTGAACTAGAAGCTCATTACTGTTGGTAGACTGGATGACCAGCAAGCTCCTGAGATAGAGCTGTTACAGCTCCCCAATGCCGGAGTTTCAGATAAACACAGCAAGACTTGACTTTTTATGTAGGTGTTGGAGATTTGAACCCAGGCCTTTATTCTTTTATACCATAGGCACTGATATCCACTTTTGACTTTTGAAAAACTTGATCCATGGATACACAATACCACCACAAAGAAATGTTAGATCAACACATCAAAATACTTGAGACAATCAAATCCTAAAAAAAAAAAAATAAATAAATAAAAATAAATAAAAAAATGTTAATTTCGTCTCATAGTTTTGAGGACTCAGCTTATGACAACTGATTCCATAAGTTTGGGGTCTACATAGTGGAGACAAATGTCCAGATTATCACTATAAGGCAAAAGAGAGCCAGAAGTGAGCCAGAACTCCACAGTTTCCTTTAAGTGCATGCTACCCACAACCCAAGGAAGTCCCTAAGTCCTAAAGGTTCCGCCTCCTCACCACCCTGGCAAACAGAAGTTTTATACATGGACTTTTGAAGTAACTTCAGTATTCAAACTATAGCAGAAGATGGACATGTAGATATATGTGGATAGGTAAGTGATACAATAAGTACTGTTAAATAACAATGACAAAATCTAAATTATGAGTATTTCGGTGCTCATGAGATTCATTCAGTGCTGCTCTGTAGCCATATGGGGCTTAGAACTAGAACACACTCTGTTCTAACTTGTTAGGCATTGTTAAGCAACTTGGTGCTGTGTGAATTTCAGTGTGTACTTTACACAAGCTAAGGAAGCTAAAATATCACTAGGCAATGTAATCAGTTTTTTAATGATTCATCTTTATTTTTATATAAATGTACATGTGGTGGTTTGAATAAGAATGGCCCGTAAGCCCTTATATTTGAATATTTAGTCATCACCAAGTGACACTACTTGAGAGGGATTAGGAAATGTGGTCTTATTGGAGGAAGTGTGTCACTGGGGGTGGGTATTGAGATTTCAAAAGCTCAAGCCAGTCCCAGTGTCTCTCTCTTCCTGCTGCTTGTGGATCTGGATATAGAATTCTCAGCTACTTCTCCAGCACCATGTCTGCTTATGTGCAGTCATGCTCCCTGCCAGGATGACAGTGGACTAAACCTCTGAAACTGTAAGCAAACCCCAGTTAAATGCTTTCTTTTATAAGAGTTGCTCCAGTCATGGTGTCTCCTCACAGTAATAGAACACTGACCAAGACAATGTGTTTGAGAACATGTGCATATAAGTGAGGTTGCCCATGGAGGTCAGAAGGTGTCAGATCCCCTACAATTTGAGTTACAGAAAGATGTTTGCTATCCAACTGTGAGTTCTGGGGACCAAACCCAGAACCTCTGGGAAAGCATAGAGAACTCTTAACCACTGAGTCAAGTCTCCAGTGCAGTCATGTTTGCGATGGCCAGTCATTCACTATAATGTTATTGTGTGTGAAATGTCCTGCATCTGAAAAAGAGTATTTGTGTGTGTATGTGTGTGTGTGTGTGTGTGTGTGTGTGTGTGTGTGTGTGTGTGTGAGAGAGAGAGAGAGAGAGAGAGAGAGAGAGAGAGAGAGAGAGAGTTTTAATTATCAACTTGACATAACTAGGATCTCCTGAACAATGGGCCTTTGGCGGTGCATATTGAGAATTACCTTGATTATGTTCATTGGTGTGAGATAAACCATCTTATTGGTGGGCAGGGCCATTCCCTAGTCAGAGGATCCTCTACTGTATAAAATGGAAAATGAAAGCTGAACATTAGCAATATACATTCACTGCTTATTCACCTGACATGTAAATAATATGTCCATCTGCTTTGAGCAACTGTAGCCTTTACTTCCCTGCCATGATAGACTGTACCTTGTACTGTGAACTTTCTCCCTAAGTTGTTTTTATAAGAGTATTATATCACAACAATATACAAATATACTAAGTTCTGTGTGTGTGTGTGTGTGTGTGTGTGTGTGTGTGTGTGTGTGTGAGACTTGTGTGAACATGTCTCCAGAGGACAGAAAACAACCTGCCTGTTATTCTTCAGCACTGTGTACCTTTTTTGCTTATTTGTGACAAAGTCTCCCACTGACCTGGAAATTGCCAAATAGAGTCACCTGGCTGGTAAGCAAGTCCCAGGGATCCATTTGTCTCTACATCCTCAGTATTTGCATGGAAAGCATGTTTGTTCACATCTGGATTTTTCGTATTGTCTTTGGGAATAAAACTCAGGTGTTTTTACTTACAAAACACATGCTTTACTGCTGCACTAACTCCCTAACCTTGAACATTTTGGGAAAAATTTAAAAATAATACAGTATATTTTTTCATGTGCATCTGTCCCAGTTTTATTCTGTTACTCTGATTAAACACACTGACAAAAAGCAACTTAAGGGAGAAAGGGGTTTATTACAGTTGACAGTTCCAGGTTATAGTCCATCATTGTGGAAAGTCAAAGTAGGAACTTTAAACAGGTAATCACATCACTTCCATAGTGGAGAGCAGACAGAAGTAAAGACATGCATGCTCCCTGGCTTGTTCTCCACACAGTTAGGACAACCTGCCTGGGGAATGGTGGTACCCACATCCATTGACTTAATTATGACTCTCCACAGATATACACCCACATGCCAACATAGACATCCCCTCACTGTCACTTTTCAGGTGATTTTAGGTTGTATCAACTGAACAATTAAAGCTAACTGTCACAAGTTCTAAGTGAATTCATGCTTGCCTACAGGTAGAATATCTTTGAGAGGTTACATAGAAAAGCCATTTTCTGTGCTTGCCCCTTAGGATTCAGTGCAGGGTAGAATTTTTGTTTCCATTTGACACTGCAGTATACATGAGGGCCCACATGGATACCACAGAGGACCTGAGTTTCCCCTGAAGGTAATGTGGATCTCACAGCCCAAAATTCAGATCACTGTGGCTGCTTATTACCACACAGTAACTGCTGGGGACCAGCCTCAGCAGTTTCAGGGGTCTGAAAGATGGGATACCTGGAAGGCAGTGCTCGTGCAAGCTGACAGGTCACTTCGGGCTTCTGCAGTTGCTAAGTAGCTTCTCTGCTACAGTTTCGTTAGCTTCTGTTTTTGCCCTGGTAACCTCAGTCTTTTATTATCATAAGTAAAGGGAAACAGAAAAAAAAAGGGGAGGGGAATCATCCAATACAAAATGTTCTCATGTTTCCTAAGGTTATTCTTAGAAAATCACCAATATATTTTCCATCATCTTTTACTAAACACAGGAACTATCCCAAACTTAACACCAAAGCAAGCAAATCTGTTTTTATTATTAATGATTATACAATCTTCTGAGAACTTGACCTAGAGGCTAGCAACATGCAATTTTGCAAAAAAGGTAAAAATAAGAACAGTGGTCAATGTACCAGACAGTCATTTCCTTCTCACACATCCTGCTCTGACCTCAAGACCCCTGCAGACACCTAAGTTCCTCCTCAGCCCTCTGCAAACACCAAGCCCCATGACTGGTGGGCCACAATGACCTCAGACAAGAAATCTGTCCCTAAAATCAGCAACTTTTGTCCTTCTGTATCCCAAAAATTCCAAGGAAGACCTGATCCAATTTTTAGAGCTTCCATGAAAGGAAGCTCACCTTTTCTGGCAGCTCTTTTTAATCTAGGAATCCAATAAAACTTGTAGCAATCACTCCAACCACTGCCACATTGTCTCCACACTCCTTCAGAAGGAATAAAAAATATCTGGATTAAAGTTGACATCTCCCTTTCTTGGTGGAGGCCACTATTTTCCTCCTATTTTAGGTTCCCACACTTTTAGTTTGTCATGCCATCTATATGTTACTCCATCCACAGTCTTCAGCCAATACCCCTTAGGGTCTCAAGTTTTACAAAATGTCTTTGGAATATCCTCAGAAACTGAATTATTCATCATGGCCAATTTGAGTTCAGTGTGTTGACACACATCATACCATGTGCTATAGTTGACCACACATTCAGTACAGTTTATCCAAGCCTAAAAAGCTTCCCCAGGCTGCAGGTTCTTTCCCATGAACTACATAACTGCCTTAACCCAAGCCTGGGTCATCATCTCTGTATAATTTCCTGTGAAATTTACTTCACTCCTTTCCTGTATCACAGAAATCATCATTGATCTAGGAACACAGAACATGAAGATCAGATAGAAGAAGAAGAGGAAGACTAGTATTACAAGAAGTATTTATATGGAGGAGGACATGACATGTGCACGCCATAAAGCATGACCTTGGGACACATACGCATTTCTGCCTTGGCCCCCTAGAGGCATACTAAGCAGAAGATCCAGAGGGAAATACACGGAGGGTTGATGGTCCACAATCTCGGGTCCCCTTTTCTCCAATCTCTGCTGGCAGCACGTCAGCCATCTTATATACCATCCCCAGGAAGTAACTCTCTCTGCAGCTGAGAAAACTGCATTTAAATTCTGAACTATGGAGAGTACTCCCTTAGGAGGTCTATCGTGGTCCTTATTTGAAAGAGGCAAGTAGTCTCTCCTCTTCTCAATATAGTACATTTCCTGAGGGCCACTTCACAGTTAAATAAAGCAAAACCCACAAGTTCCTTCTGCTCTTCATTTTCAGCCTCCCCAGTTGCACTGCCCTCAGCTTCTAGGGTTACCTCTGGCAGCTGCACAGCCCACGGTAGGAAGACTTTGCTCTCCCACTGGCTAAGCTTGAGGGCCAAGTTTTGATTTCTTTGACAACCCAGGTTTATTTTTAGAGATATTAGGATGACTCACCTCTCCTGACATTTGTTTCTATAAAAACTGACTTTAAAATGTCACACTTCCAACTCTGTTCAAAGAGGGAGAGAAAAGCTGCAAAAACAACTGAACCCAAAGAGGATTCCAGTTGAGAATTTCTTTCGTATCGTATGTCTGTCTTCTCCCCTTTACTTCCTGAGGTTGATAGGCTTTTTCTAACCACCTCCTATGAAAGCCATGTCCTATAGATGTTTGTGGGTGTGATCTGACCACAGGGTCTGGATGTTTGGAAGCAGGGAGGCAATTATCAAATGAGCTGGTATTTGTGTCCTTGTCTACACAAATGAATGAGTGACTACAATGTTAGTAGCTGTTAAATTACACGTATAGCCCTTATAGTACCAATTAAATATTTAAAGTACTTATTTCAAGGATTCACCACAATGTGAGGGTGTTTCTGGCATAATATTGAGCACATTCCACCCTCCTTTAATTGTTTTTAATTGTATCAGGGCAACTGAGGAGAGAGATGCAGGTGGATCTCTATGAGTTAAAAAACAGTCTGGTCTGCACAAGTTCTGAGAGCCAGGAGAGCTACAACATAGTGACTCTCTCTCTCTCTCTCTCTCTCTCTCTCTCTCACACACACACACACACACACACACACGCACGGACACACACACACACACGCACGGACACACACTACCATAAGGTCAATGACAATCATTTCTGATTGATTTCAATATAAGATAAAAATAAAAGATAGGCTCTACTATAAACAGATAAAAGGAAGGAAAAGAGGCAATATAAAAATGCAAACAAATTTCAAAACTGTGAGTATAAAGATTTTCTTTTCTTTGTCAAATATCTCCAATTTCCATGTCTTTCTTTTAAATGAAAAGAACATTATAAAGCTGTGTTGTTTTAACATCTTCTAAGAAGAGGCATGCACATTTAAAATATATTTACTTTGAAAGTGAGAGAATTCAACAACCCTTAGAATTAGCTGATCCTCCTTCAGCCCCCTCCTTTGTCCTACCTTCTCAACCCTCCCTCCACTAAAACTTCTTTGTTCCTCTGATCAACTGTGTTCTACTATCCACATCCCTTAGGATCTTTCTGTCTCATCTTCATCAATGGTCCATTTCTAGTTTCCTGGATTCTGTAGGTGCTCTGAAGTAAACACACAAATCTAGAGATTTGATGCTAAGATCATATTGTGGCATTTTTTTTTCAGTGTAGTGTTTTCCAGCTCCATTCATTTACTTGCAAATTAATTTCATGTCTCTTTATAGTTGAATAAATTTCCATTATATATAAATACAATATTTTAATTGTCTATCTAGTAGCTGACAAACATTTAGGCTATTGCTATATGTTAGCTATGGTTAATAGATGGTTAAGCATGCATCTCTTCAGTAGGAAATAGAATCCTTTTGATTATTTGGCCAAAAATGCCAGGGAAGGTATGGCTGAATCCTATGGTAAACATATTTCCAGTTTTCTGAGGAGCTGCCACATTAATTTCAACAGTGGCCATACCAACTTGCACCTTACCAGCAGTGCATGAGAGTTCTCTGCTCTACACACCATTGATGATATTTGTGACCTTTCATGGTCTTAATCTTGGCCACGCTGTCTGAGATAAGATGAAATCAAAGTAGTTTTAATTTGCATTTTCCTGATAGCTAAGGATGGTGAACATTTTAATAAATATTTCTTAGTCCTTTGTATTTTTTTTCTGAGAACACTATTCAGTTCTAAGTTTTAATTAGATTGTTTTGTTTTCTTGGTGTTTAAAGTTTTATCATATTTATTTCCTTTAAATTCTAGATGCCAATGACCTACTGATCTGTAAGCTCCATACAGAGACAGATAGTCAAGAGCTTTGAAGTAAGTTGCATTCCATTGTATTTTAGTATTTTCAGAATATTCACAGATTCTCAGTAAATATAAATGAAAGAATAAATTAATAAGGAAACTTGTAAGTCTTCAAGTGAATTGTGTGAGTGTTAAGATGGTCGTAGAGATGATTATCTTTAATTGTCAACTTGGCACAGACTAGACTCAGCTGAGAAGAGGGAATCTTGATTTAGGAACTGCTTCCTCCCATCACACTGGATGTCGGGCATGATAATGAATTGCAAGTTAACGAAAGTAGTCATTATAGGGTAATAGCCTCCACAGAATCACATGTAGGTATTGAGAAATTTCTCTTATAACTGTGTTGAAATAACTTGATGGGAACAAGATTGACCACTATGTGAACAATTAAGCCACATTAAATTAGAACTGAAGGTTAAAAATGGTAGTCAGGGCACATAGTATCAGTTGATATGGAGAAGTGTATGTTTTACATCTGCTGATGGAATATTTGAATAAGATTGTTAACAATAGATTTGAATAAAGGATATTACCTTGTCCTATAATATCTTAGTCAATGGAGGTCCAGGGCCCTAGTAGCTTTATATTGAGTTTGATACAAGAGAGTTCCGAGTTACTGCAAACCGGTCATTGTCAATACAGCAAGTGCTTTTTTTAGTGTAAATTATTGCACTAATCCAAATAAATCAGAATGTTCCTCTTTATAATTTGACCATACTTACACTAGAGGTTTATCTAAAGCTGTGAACATGCATTGCTCAGATTCAAGTCCATCTGCTTGGAGGGATACAAGATCATTCAGAAGCTAACATTCTTAATTTAGGTACAAACAGCAACCAAATACAGATAAGACAACTATAAACCAAAGATAGTGGCTAAGGTATTTCTGGAAGAAATTCAAGGGGAAAGATCTTTATGATTCCTACTCCCTGGGTAGTTTACTTTAATGACTGAAAAACAAAAATAATTATTTATAAGAAGCCTCTTAGAATGTCAAAGTAATACTATCTTCTTGATCTATGCTTTGATGAAGTGCTTTGGTAGCATGGATGATTTTCTCATCTGTCTTGCCAAAACTATTCTCTCTACACCATTGTTGACACATGCCATGTGTATAAACACCATGCCAGTATGCTAGTCCTCACATTGTGCTCTGCACATGCATATCTAAGGATGTTCCTGCCTGTCTCACAAGTTTCTTGCCATGCCCTAATATTCCAGGAACTGAGACTAAATCCTGAATTTACCTCCTCCCAACAAGGGCTTACTATGTATCCCAAGTTGGTCTCATATTTATGATCATACTGGTTCAGAGTTCTCATTGCTTAGGAATACATTTATTATCACCATAACAGTTCCTGAACTCACATGTGTTCTAACTCCAACTTCTTTTTTAAGAAATAATATTTGGGTTCCATATTTTACATAGTTGATCAAGATGTTTTTTGTTATTGTTTTGGGTTTTTTGTTTGTTTCTTTGGTTTTGTTTGTATTGGACATGAGATCTTATATAGCCCAGGCTAACATCAAACTCACTATGTAGCATAGGCTGGTCTTAAACTTCTGATCCTCCTGATTCCACCTTATAAGTGCCAGCATCACAGGTGTATGTCACCAACTATAGTAGAACAAGCTGTTTCTAAATGGGCATATTGAATTTAAAATGTACTTGTAACAGAAACTAACATGTGTGGTTCACATTTTAATTTTTTTATTATTTTGAAACATCATTTGTCATTCTTACCTCTGAAAGATGTTGAGCAGTGGAGCCACTTAGCATTGCATACTAGCCCACTGCTCACAGCATACAAAAGCACAGGCTCTTATTGTGAGACCAAAATGAGCCATCTTAGAATTAAGACCAAAATGCTTTCACCCTAAAATTAAGGCCTAAGATTTTTCCTTTTGGGAATAGGCCATTAGTTACTGAAACCAGTCAGTTCAGATTCCAGAACCAGGAAGTGTAAAAGTACAGAGTCACAAGATAGTCACGAGGTAATGCCTGCGGGACTATGGAATGTCCTCTCCCTGGTTTCCAGGGTAACTGACCACAGAAATGCCCCCACTTGAGGGCAGCCAATGAGAAATGGTGGCGGGCAACCTCTCCCTTAGAAGTAATTTCTAGAAGTCCCTAGAAGCGAGCCAATCAGAATTGTACCCATACCAGCACCCCTAAATGATGTAACCTTGTGATTTCTCCCTTTAAAAACTGAGCTTGCAGACAGGCGGGCTCTTCCTCCAGCCTCTACTGTGTTGGATGTATTGAACAAAGTCCCTACCTAGGCTTGTATTGCTTTTGGATATCCCAGAATTAAACCTTGCTTTTGCATTCCGGAATGCTCGTCTTTGGTGGTCTCTCTGGGGGTCATGATCTGGGCACAACACTTATCAGAGGCTCTGCTATGCAGCAGAGCACTTGAGCAGCTGGCAGGCTAGGTAGAAATGCCTGATGCTTGGACTCAGCAAGTTCCCAGAGCTGGGGAAGTAAAAATTGCTCCAGCCAGGTGCTGCTAACATGAGACAAGGCACTCAGAGAACTGAAGGGGGTGGAGCAATCTGCCAGAGCTCCACAGTGACCACTTAGCAGTTTAAGGGAAACCTGCTGTAATATTGGCTGTCTAGTCTGTGTAATGGGAAAGTGTAGAGATTATCTGAAGTCTTAGCTGGATAGTCTGTGAGGCTGCACAATCTCAGTTAGCAGCTTTGATGTTGTTCTGGGTGCAGAATTTTGAAGAGACTGCAACAGAGACATTCTGAGAGGCTGAATCACCTGGGCTACTTGACTTAATTATGTCTGGTCCATTTTTTTTCTGATAATACATAAACTTTTAAAGGTAACATATATGCCTGCATTAATGCAAATATGGAATGTGTGATGTGAATATGCTAGGAATGGGTCTGATGACCTGGGACAGATGTGTGAATTTAGCATAATGAAGGAACTATGACCTCATATTTCAAACAAGTGGCCCCAGATAGCCTGAGCTGTTTTTATTTATACAGTTTCAAGAGTTTGCATTAACAGTTTTACAACCATATTTGTTTCCTTAAGTTTCTAATAATGGTCACAATAATTGCCAGTTTGTTCCCTTACCTCGTTGCCCTTCTGTTCCCCAACTCCCCCACCAGTATTCATTACCTACTTGATTCATAGCTTTAATGTCAGGAGCATAAGTAGTGTTGCAAGTAACAAAGGAATTTTTTTCTAACTAGACACACATACAAGTGTCCAACTGGCACACTGGGCAGCTTTTGCGGTTACAACATCATGCAAAGTGGAAGAGAATTTTACTTCTAGTGATTAATTTTTACCTCTAGTCAAATCTAAGTTCTCACTATTAACTCATCAGCCAAGGCTGAATCAATTCATTCTTCATTCTGTGCTACTCTACTCCTATGGGGGATATACCAGGTTTTCTCCTATCATCCAGTAAACTGTATTACTTAAACGCTTACTCTTAATAGTTGGCACTGCTTATTTATTGTTCTCATGTCTCCTTTCTCTCAACATCCTACAGTATTGACACAGCTATTAGAAAGGAGGGCATTGTGGATTCCTATGTTTCTGCTTCATTCCCTGTTCTTAGGTTGTTCCAATTAACTCTTGATATCATCTGTTTATTTGCATTTCTCCTAGACTCTTGTGGTTAAAATCATTCTCTCCAAAACAGTTATGCAGGTTTATAATGTCATGAACTACTGTGACTCTTTCAGGCTAGTCACAGGATGTTTTGGAAAGACGGCATCCTGTTCTTGAGAATCCTGAACTCATGGTCACACTTGAAACACCAAAGGCTTTAGAAGATTAATCAGGTCTACTGTATAGTTTTAACAACGTCTCCTCTGGCTCACCCAGAGGAGAGTCATCAGGGGTAAGTTTTCCTAATGCAATAGCTATTTCAGCTCTAAGAAAGTGAAAATAGAGGCAACCAGTAATATGATTTGTATAAGAAAAACAAGGAGAGCATGTAGCACATATGTTCCTGGGGTCATGCCCAGAAATATGCAGTGAACTATCCATCAGGCCTCCCAGAATTGAGTCAGATTCTCCATGGCCTAGCCAGAAGGAGAACTTGTTTGTGCTATATTCAGATCTTGTTCCCCAATGAAGTCATGTGTTTCCTGGCATGTAGAGGTCAATTAAAGATTTTTGTTTTGTTTTGTTTTATGTTTGAGTGTAGGCCCTGGCCTTCCCATATTGAGTAAACTGTTGCCTGCTTGCCGACCTTGACCAGATGTCTTCCCTATGCTAATTCCCTGCCAGTTTCCACCCTCCTGAATGCTTAAGGAAAGTTCCTTGTTTGTGTATCCTACATATTGGGCATTAACAGCTTAGATGCAAGATTGTAAACATCAGTAGTGAACTTCTGCCCTCTGGGGTTCTCCCATTGTGCTTTAAGCCTGTATTTAAAGTTTCCTCCCTCTTTCAATAAATAGCATTCGACATTCGGCATTCTTCTGAGGCAAGTGACCTGCTGTCTTTGTCTCTGTTATTCGATCCATAGCCCCTCGCTCAGACATGGTGAACGGGTGGTAGTAGCGCGGGCGTTATCACTACATTTGAGCAGGTAAAAGGCATCTGTTAACTTTATGTTTGTTTGGACTGTATAACCAAACCTCTATCCATGCCATGTGAAAGGATGGTATGTAATAATGAGTCATGAGGATTCTGTAGCCAACAAGATTTATCATGTTTCATCGAGACTCAGAGCTGTTCTCACACAGAGGGATCAGCATATAAGTCACCTATCCTGTAGACTGTTTTGGTTTCTTTCTTCATGTCTGTAGTCAAGACTTTCTGGAGGTCTCTCCCAATCAAATTTGATCTTCATTAATTTTGAAGAGAACCATAACTTTTTGTTTGCTATGGAAACAAAGGCATAACCTCTCCCCCGATAAAACATATTTTCTGACTTCCATTTTGAAGTTAAGACATTTTAAAAATATATAGATAGTTTTAATTTAGCAGTTTCCATAATCCAATGTCTCTCCGCAGCTGCTATTTGCTCATCAGCATTCAAATTTTCAAAGTCAACAAAACACCATACAGGATTTAGATGCCCTGTTTATTTCCCACCTTTATGTGGCTTTTTTCTTTTATATTACTTTACTCTTTAAAGGCTTTTTGTTACTTTTAAGCTACTTTTTTCTATGATGGTCTATACTCATTTTTTACTATATTTGTTTAAAGGTTTTCACGGGAGACCACTTTATTATGTGCCTGCAGTTTCCTCTGACCATGAGACAAACCTTACTTGGGCATGCCAGCCCCTGTGTGGCTCTGGTAGCTACCTCTGTCCCCCTCAGTTCCTGAAAGCCTAGCCTCATGCTGGCGCATTTACCACCCCAGCTCTGGGAAGCTGCTTTGTCCACAATGTAGCAGACATTTTTACCTAGCACTGTACTGCTGCACAGCAGGGCCTCTTAAAAGAGCTTGTGCTTCTGTACACTGAGCCTACCCAAGAGACCACTTTCTCATGCCCTATGCCAACATTCAAGCCTCCACATTGGATATTATATGTAATGAGTCTTTCTTTGTCCCACCAGCCAGCTCCTAAATAGTGACATGGAAACATTAATTATGAAAGCTCAGCCTTTCATAGGATTGTTCCTAACTAGCTCTTATAACTTAAATTAATTCATTTACAAAAATTTATTTTCTATCACATGACATTACCTCTCTTGCATCTTGAACCTTCTGTTTCCTCTCTGTGTCTCCCATTCATCTAGATACTTCCTGTTCTTCCTTTCTCTCCCCAGAAATTCCATCTATACCTTCTGCATAACTATTGGATGTTCAGCTTTTTATTACACCAACCACAGCAATACACCTTCACACAGTGTACAAATATCCCAAACAACCAAGAGTTTTCTTTATGAAATAGTTATGGAATGCCACAAACTCTCAAGTAAAAGACTCAGTGTCAATGTGAAATGATTGGGAAGCATGGCACCTGTCTTTGAAAATTTGAGTTAATCAAAACCAGACTCTGGAGATTCTCTTCATGCCTCATACCTGTAAGATTTTGTTCTCAATTTTGTTTCACTTTCACGGCAGAAGCCAAAGTAAATTGATTTTTTTTCAATTATTGAATGTTTACTCTCATTTGAGGATTCTAGGTTTTTTTATAAGTATATTAAATCACATAAGTCTTTTGGAAGTGGATGGAAGTAACAGGCATGAGGAGAAAAATAACATGTCAAAAGAATCTAAGTCCATATCATATAAAATCCATTATCATATACAATGAATTTTTTGAAAAACTTTCTCCTTTTTTATTGAAAATAGATTCTTTTCTTAGACAATACATCACAAACATAGTTTCCCCTCCCTCCACTCCTTCCATCTCTTCCACAACTCTCCTCTCCCCCAGATCCATTTCACCTCCATTTCCCCTGCAGAAAAGAACAGGCCTCCAAGAGTCAGCCAAACAAGATAAAACAAGATGCAATAAGAAAAAATGAAAGCCCTCATATCCAGACTGGACAAGGCAACCCAAGGAAGAAAATAGTCTCAAGAGCTTGTAAAAGAGTCAGAGATACACATTTCCTATGGTGATATTTTATTTTTACTGAAATGTGATTTTATTTGTATGTTAATAAATAAAGTTGCCTGGGGGTCAGAGCTAATAGTAAGCCATAGCAGAGCTATGGGCATTCGTGGCACACGTCTTTAATCCCAGCACTTGGTAGGCAGAGCTAGGTAGATCTCTGTGTGTTCAAGGATACAGCCAGCATTGGAGACACACGCTCCAATGTGTGTCTGGAGGTCTGCATAGACAGGCAGTGATGAGGCAGTCATGTGGTTGGGTTTACAACCAATGAGGAGGCAGAACGGAAAGTCTATATAAAGACAAACAGACAGAAAGTAGGTCTCTTTCAGAGAGGTCTCTTGGCTTAAGAGGCTAGCTGCAGCAGGCGGGTAAGGCTCTTAGCTCTGATCTCTTGGCTTTTTTCTTTGCACTGGTTCTGTGTTTCTTATTTAATAAGACAGTTGGTTACATCTACAATTTCCCACCATTAGCAGTCCCACAAAAACACCAACCTAAAGGCTATAGTATATATGCAGAGGAGGGCCTGATGCAGACCCATGAGGGCCCCATGCTTGATGATTCAGTTGTTGTGAACCTGTGTGATCCTTGCTTACTTGCATGAGAAAGTGGTCTCTTGGGTAGGCTCAGTGTACAGAAGCACAAGCTCTTTTAAGAGGCCCTGCTGTGCAGCAGTGCAGTGCTAGGTAAAAATGTCTGCTACATTGTGGACAAAGCAGCTTCCCAGAGCTGGGGTGGTAAATGCACCAGCATGAGGCTAGGCTTTCAGGGAACTGAGGGGGACAGAGATAGCTACCAGAGCCACACAGGGGCTGGCATGCCCAAGTAAGGTTTGTCTCATGGTCAGAGGAGACTGCAGGCACATAATAAAGTGGTCTCCCGTGAAAACCTTTAAACAAATATAGTAAAAAATGAGTATTGGGCCATGTTCTTCTAGTGTCCTCCATCCCCTCTGACTTCTACAGACTTTCCTCCCCTTATGCAAGGTTCTGTGATCTCTGAGGGGAGAGATCAGATGGAGACCTCCAATTTAGACTCTGTTCTCTGCATGTCTGGCTGTGGGTCTCTGCACTCACTCTCATCTGCTGCTGGAGGGAACCTCTCTGATGACAACTGGACAGTGCACTGTTCTATGTGTAGAGCAGAATAGCATTAGGAATCATTTCATTAGCTGTTATTTTTGCCAAGCATGTTTTATTTTACCCAGATCTGTTGGCTATCCAGTCTCTGGTTCCTGGCCATCCAGGTAATGTAGGGCATGGGCTTGTTCATGCAGTGTGGGCTGCAAGTTAAACTAAGCATTGGTTGGCTACTCCTACATGTTTTGTGCTGCCAGTGCCCCCAGAACATCTTCCAGGCAGGGCAGATTGTAGGTTGAGGGTTTTGTGCCTGGGTTCATGTATAGGTTTCTCCTTCCTCAGCCTGCAGAGTACATTCTTGAGCCAAACTGACTAGAATGTAGGGATGAGGGCTCCATGCAGACACCAGCTCAAGCTCTCTATGTTCAATGAACTGTGTGGAAGTTGGCCTCAACAAGGGGGCCTCACTGTCACTTTTCAGAGACCAACCTTCTGTCCTAGTATCAGTCTGGATTGTTTAGGTATTTCCATGAAACCCCCTCAGCTGAAAACGCAACAAAATGTAATCCAATCTCACCACTGGAAGCCTGGGCTGGCTACAGAATACAAGTTCTTACTCTGTATCCTCCATTACTAGGTATCCTCACTAGGTCACCCTTATAGATTCCAGGAAGTTTGCACTGCACTAGGTTTCCACACTGTCCCCCAAATGCCTCCCAATTCCAATCATGTCTTTCCACACTCCCTCTCTCCCTCCTCTCCAGACCGGATCCCTTCTGCTCCATCCACATTGGTCCCCAGGCCACCCACAGATTCTTTTCTGTTTCCCAAGGAGAACAATATTTCTCTGCCCCATTATCAGGGACTAAGGGGTCCAGCCCCTCGATAGTCCCCTCCCAGGGTCTGGGAAGAATCTACAACCAGCTGATAATTAATCTTTGATGAAAAGAAATGAATCTATGTACACTAAACACCTTAGTTCATACACTTTATTATTCTGTGATAGTTCTCTCTCTACATTGCTTCTATTCTGCTCTCATGTCTAGCTCCTTTCTTGCCTGATTTCTCTCTATATTTATCCACTGTCCTCTCTTAGTTCTATCTTAATTCCTTCATCTAGTTCTGTCCCTTCTAGGTTCTCATCTATCTAGTTCTTTCCCCTATCAGCTCCTGTCCCATCTCCTTCTCTCTCATCTGGGTCTTCCTCATCTTGTTCTTCCCCATCTGGCTCTTCCTCATCTTCCATCTCGTTCCTCTAGTCCTCTCTTCTAGCCCTTCAATCTAGTTCTTCTCCATCTCAGTTTGTTCCTCTCAAGTTCTTACCCATTTACTTCTTGCATTCTCTTTTCTCTTCTCTGTCCTGTGCCCTGGAAGTCCTGGTATATAAAAGGGAGGGTCCAAGCTAAATTGTGTAAAGCTGTTACTTAATGTCCACCTCTCCTAGGTGGTGTCTCCTTGTGGAATTTACCTTAAGTCAGGAGACTTGCATGTGGGCTGCTATCACTGTTAGTCCTTGAAAGTAGGGGCCCACCTGGGCGGCATCTCCTTGTGGAATTTAAGTCAAGAGACTTGCACATGGGCTGTTATCATTGTTAGTCCCCAGAAGTTGGGCGCCCCCCTCAGGCGGTGTTTCCTATAGTCCTTGAAAGTGACTAAGGGAGATATCTGATTCCAGAAAAAGCCTTTCCCAAGGCTATTTTCCAAATACCTGGAATGTGTATGTCCAGAGAGTGATCAGTCCACACTGTTAGCCCTTCTTAGGAAAAAGTCAATTGGGAAAACCATGAAGGCACACATGATTTTCATAACAGAATACAGCTGATATAACAAGCCAAGTAACACCAAAAACTCCTTGGGATTTGACTTCCTCTGGAGGAATTCCTCATCCCTCCAGGTAGTGACTTTGCCATAACCAGCTAGCTGAGTTCTTACGATATATTCCTGCAGCCTGCAGCACCCCATAACCCTCCTCTTTACCTAAACCCTCTGGATCTGTGCATTATAGCATGATTATCATTTACTTAACAGTTAATACCCACTTACAAGTAAATACATACCATATTTGTCTCTCTGGGTCTAGGTTACTGCACTCAGGATGATTTTTTCTAGTTTCATCCATTTGCTTACTGTTGGAGAATGTAAAATATTATTTTAAGTTGTTTAGCTTTTGTTCATGAAGAAGGGAATCCAGGGAAGGGAATCAAGGCAGGAACCTGGGGATGGAAACCAAAGCAGAGGCCATGGAGAGGTGCTACTCACTGGCTTGCTCCCTGCGGTTTGTTCAGCCTGCTTTCTTATACAGCCCAGGACCACATGCATGCCTAGGGTTGGCACCACACACAGAGGGCTGGTTACTCCAATAAAATTAAATTAATTTAATAACTAATCAAGAAAGCCAAACCAGGCTTGACTATAGGTCATTATTATGGAGGAATTTTTTCAATTGAGAGTTCCCATATAATCCTAACTTGTGTCAAATTAACATAAAACTAACCAACACAGCACCATGCCAGCCTGTAATAGTGACTCTGAATCCAGTTCTTTCAAATATCTAGGTGTTTGGATTATTTTCTTAATTACAACGGAGACCCTGAAGTAAGCAAGAATAAAAAAGAAACTGATCATTTCTTTATACCACATTACATTAACAAAATCTCAGAAATAAGAACAGGGGACATAGCCAGTTCCTCGGAACCCCACCCAACTCTGCCCCAGTTGTTGGCCAGGAGGGAAACTCCTGAAAGAAGGCTTCCCCACCAAAACCCCCATCAGACCCTGTAATCTACACACCCAGCCCCAATATCCATCTGCCTGAGACCCAGTAACTTCTTGAGGCAAGGAAACCAAACTGACAGCTCTTATTGGACCAAGAGTAATTTCCTGAGACAGGGAATCTGTCAGCCTTCAATAGACCAAGAGTGGCTTTCTGAGACATAGAATCTGCCACCTCTCATTGGACCAAGAGAGGCTTCCTGAAACACAGAATCTGTCAGCTCTGACTGGACCAAGAGCCCTGATAAGACCAAGAGTGACTCCGTGAGTCACAGAATCAACTAGCTTGGGTTGAGCCAAGAGCAGCTCCCTGACATACAGAATCTCCCAGCTCCAATTAGACCAATAGCTAAGTTTGGACCCATATGAGCCCCGTGAGACACAGACACAACAAGCACAGTGGACCAATAGCAACCTGCTCAGACACAGGCACCTCTTGTACCTATTAGAAGAAGAGATAGGCAGACATCAATGCAAAAATACATACAATAACATAAAAAGCAATATGATATCGGCAGAACCTAGCCCTTCTCCAACATTAAGACCTGAACATCACAATGTAGAAGAAGCAGAAGAAAGTGACTATAAAAATAGCTTCATGAAGATGCTAGAGGACTTTCAAGAAAAAAAATGAAAAATTCCTTAAAGAAATGGAGGAAAAGGCAAACACAAAATTGAAAGAAATCAATAAATCCCCTAAAGAAAGTCAAGAAAACCATGAAAAAGCAATTAAACATGTGAGGAAAACAGTTCAAGACCTGAGAAGGGAGAGAGA